>NC_072732.1:120448768-120748768 GCF_026930045.1 Uloborus diversus | reverse complement strand
ATCAGAATCAGGACTGGAGATCGAGCTGTCCATTCCATTCGTTCCTGCGATTCTCACAAGATACTCCTGAACAATCCTTTTTCGGTGAGATCGTGCATTACCATCCGTCAGAATGAAGTCATTACCAATAGCACCAACATATGGGCGGACATATGGATCAAAGATCTCATCCCGATATCTCAGACCAGTCAGAGTTCTTCCATGGAACACATGCAGGTCAGTGTGACCAACGATCGAAATCCTTTCCCAAATCATGATTCCATTATATCTATAAATGTGCCTTTCAACTGTGTTGTATTGATGGTATCTAGTGCGCTGTTCCCTCCAGACTAGTAGACGCCCTGAATCACTCTCCAATGTAAATCTGGACTCCTCTGTGAACAGCACAGAAGCCCATTGCTGCTGGGTCCAGGAAACATGTTCTCTTGCCCAGCATAAGTGGATCCTCCTCCGTGGTCCGTTGAGCGGAACACACACAACTGGCCGTCTTGAATAGAGACCTACCTGCTTTGTGAAGACGATTTCGCACCGTAGCAGCAGAGATTCTTCTTCCTGATGCTACAAAGTGGTCTGCAACGAGCTGCGGCACACTAGTGGCTCCTCTCCTTCGAGCCGAAGGAACTAGAAAATGGTCTTCTACAGGTGTTGTAGCTCGTGGTCGGCCTGGAACACACACTGGGACAGAATCATCTGGACATGGAATCTTCTGATTGGTATTGATCCCAAGGTCGCTGAACAACACTACGAGACACATTGAGACATCTAGAGCATTAGCCTGAGAAATTCCCATTTCCACCCATGCAACTGTCTTACCTTAATGAATCAGGAAAACGACGTCTCTGAGGCATTTTCTAAACTCTATTGATTATTGCCATTGAAACTGCCAACAACAGTTGGAAATCAACACGATTTACACACAAAAGTACGAGAGCTTGATATTTCCATTTTTTTTTCTCGCTCATAAAGATACGTTCTTTTCTAAAAATAAAAGTGTCAGCAACCTTTTTTGATAAATGGTTTTAAAGTTCTTCATTATCATTCATGCAAACTATGCATTTTATTGTTACTGCCATTTTTTTAATGGTGAGCTTCGAAAAACATGTTGTTCTTTGACTTTTTGGGGCCATTGTATTTTCCCCAATCTCAATATCCTACTTTCCAAATTTTAATTTTTCGATATTCATTTTACTATTTTATTTATTTTGGGCTTTTTATTATTTGTAGAGATATTTTTAAAACTAGAAAATCGCTCGTCAAGGTATGACGAGTGAAAATTTGCTTCTACATTTGAACGTAGCAATTGCCTGTTTGATGATATTTTGATAGTGAAATGTTAACCTTAAGTCCAATGGATTAACTTTAAACTCCAGTAGATTCAAAGTGAACTGTTGACCATTTTACGTTTTTTAATTTTCCTAAAATGAGAGTCTTACCAGTAAAACAGTTAAGTTACCGGATTTAGCTTTGTCGAAATAAAGCATTTCCCTGCATTGCAAATATTACCAAAAAAAAATATTTTCAAATTATCATACCATGGCATGAGTTTCTTTGTTGATAACGTCAGTGTTATTCGATTATTCGCTATTATATATATGAGGATGCATTAAGCCTTCTTTAATGCATTTTTCTTCTTAGTTTGACTTTTACTGGGAAAGTAGGCTAAAACTCTGAACTGTAGTAACCTATTTGTAGCATTTACCGCACGATATACTTTAATACAGATTAAATTAGTTTAGTCGAAGTTATTAATCTATTCATTGGCAGATCTTGCAAACATCACACTATCTATCAGAAAAGAAAAGAAAAACCTTCTCCTCTCTTGCATTTAAATTCGTGGTTACACATTCGAGCAAATGCTAACCAGACAAATAAAAATATAATTCACTTATGACTCAGGAATGCATACCGACTGCCCTAATGATGTACTTTTTTAGCGCACTAATGTTGGTTTAGAGAATTCCTAGTAACTCTTTTGAAATGTCTACGTTACATTAAAAGCATTTTCTTCTTTTTCTTTTTCTTTTTTTGTTTTCACATCTAGAACTTATTTATGATTTATATGAAATTATCATTGCATTAAAACATGCATTGATGTTAGCTGATATCACTGCACAAACTCACAGAAACGAACAAAATTGAATTCGAAACTAAAAAATTAAAAATACTTTGACTTGTACTAAACCTTGTTACGCCACGAGCTTAGGAAATCCTATCATATTTATCGAAGCAAATTTTGAAAAAACAGAACATTTTTACAAAAGAAAAAACAATCAATGAACTAATTTTGCTCTACAGATGCGTAGTTTAATCTCCCTCGTAGAAATACTATTTTAGCTTACAAGAGGAAAAATTAACTGCAGTAGCTTTCAGCCAACTGGGATAACAGTTTACTTGGCGAAGCGGAAGCGAATTTTAAAATGCATTTACTAGGGAAATTCGGAGAGGTAGAAACAAAAAAAAGAAGGAGACACGCAAGAAATCTTGTCATGAAAAAGAGTCATAAATTAAGTTTTGACTCTAGAGAAAAGATGGCGCTGTGCTTAAGATGAAATTCAATTTTCTACGCCAGATTCCGTATAAATGAAAAGTACCGTGGACGAGGAAGAATGTTGACATAGGAAGCGCTATAACCATGGCAACCCCATCTACCCTTATGCCACTAAGATGCAAAGGGGTGTACCATTCCCGTTTTCCAGGGAGCGTGGCAGACGACACTTGTTGATCCAACAGACGATTTATCCTCCCGGTCTAGTGCGCACAGCTGACATCCGGGGCGATAAATTCTGCGCAAACTGAAGAAAGTGAATTACAAGGGCTGGTTCTATTCGTCGTCACTTTTTTTCCCCCCTCTGGAGCTTTTATGAGTAAATAAGGACCATAATCCTTGTTCAAGGTCAAATGTTTGAGCATTTGGCACTTCCCATGTATTCTGTCTTGCGGAAAAGGTGGTATGTTATTTTTTCTAGCAAGAGCCCTTTTCTCAACGAAGGCTAATATAGATAGACAGGGCTGTCAAGGGTTGTTGCTTGTTTCTTTCCTGAGTTAAATAACATGAAAGGAGTACATTTTTTTTCACTACGAATACAAATACTGTTAAAAGAGTTTCCGAGAAAGAAGCTTTCGTGTATTTTTTATAAGTAAATACCTAACGTCTAACAAGTAAAAGGGAACGGACTAAGATGGAGCAAATCTAAAATAAATCAAGAATAAAATGAAAAATAAATTTAATTTATGAATTAACGATTTAAAGAAAATTAAACGCATTTTTTTTCTTTGAAAATAATTTATGGTTCTTTGTGAAGAAAGTAAATACGATGGAAACAACATCATAACGCACAAACACAAAAATGAATTGCATGAACTTGTTTCAGGTTCACAAAAAACTCTTCAGTCTGAAAATATATGAGATTCAGGAATGTAATCATCCAACAAAGGAGTTCCTTTTAACTTCGAAACATGGTGCGTAAAATTTATTTTCATGTTAGTTTGATATAATGCAGTTTTTGACAAGTTTAATTCCCTTGCAGCGTTAAAAGTTCTTTTAATGAAACTTTTAATGCGAGGGCTTTGAAATTCTTATCCGCAACCTTTTTATTTGACGGAAGTGACGTAGTTGCTTTTTTAATTGTTGCCAAAAAAATGAAAAAATGATATTAATTATAAAGTTAAAATACTTCTGCTCTTTGATTGTTGACGATAACAATGACAAATAATAGTAGCTATAAAGTTAGTTTTGATAATACATTTAACAAATTAATTTAAACAATGAACCTCAGCAAGCATATATTTATTAATTTTGGGTATTTTAAACTTTTTAACTAACAGATTTTCAAGGATTTCTATGATTCAAGTCAACCTTTTAAAAGCGTAATCCACACCTCAGCCTCGAAACTAGTTTGCTATTATTAAAAAACAAAATTACTTTTACAATTACTTTTGTTTTTCGATGCTTTTGGCAGCATTTGAAAAGCGAATTTCGAGTTTTGTTTAGTTTTCTCGTGGTTTATAATCTATTTTCTTCATTTAAAATAGACAATTTTGTTGCGAATATGTCTAAGCCAGGCACAGAAAGATCAAGAGCGTGGCGAGAGAAAAAACGTGCAGGTGCAATGAGTTTAAAATATATAAAAAAGGAAAAGATAAAAGTTTCACTTCTATCGTGTGTCTTTACAGCAAACATTTTTTTTTTCTTTGAAGGTGAAATAAATTACGGAATGAAAATCTTGTTCAAGATGAAAAATATTTTCTCTGAAACACATTTAATACATCATCCGGACTTGATGCATCATCCAGTTACTTCTCTAATTGACACATTTGTTTCACCACGGCACAAACTTTGTCACCTTCGTCGCAGAAGGCAGCCATCTGGTCTTACACAGTTCTCAACTCTGGTCTAAGCCAACGTTTTATCCTTCAACGGAAATTTTTAGGTAAGCAACAAGATGGAAATTGGAAGGAATTAAGTCCAGACTCTAATGGATGGACGGCATGCATTATGCCCTTCTTCAAAGTGTCAAACTCTTTCTGCACGTTGCTATTACTCATAAAAGTTTTATCGTACACATTACTCATTTATCGAGGAACTTCTGCTTCACTGCGCCCTTCAGAAAACACAAATCGAAAGACAACTTATATCAGAAAATTCAAATTTTATGGAAGATTCCATGGTTCGAGGTATGTGCTTATGCTCAGAACTGGCAATCGAAATCAGATGTGATTAGGCGGCATATAAGAGACACTGAGCAGTACTAACGAATTTCTACACTGTAGTTATTGTTTCCCGACCATTTGGGCCTTGGAAAAAAAAAAAGCCTTCGTATCATTGACTAATCAGGAGTTCCCAAAGTGGGTGCACGGCACCCTTGTTGCCACAGAGAAAGGCAATGGGTACCACGAAGTGTCCATGATATGAATATTTCATGCATATTCAAAATAGACAAAGGTTCCTTGAGAAAATTCTAATTATCTAAAGGGTGCCACGTATAGGAAAAGTTTATAAATCCCTGGACTATGCGGTTTAAATGAAAATTTGACTGAATCCCTGATGTGCGCATTAAAAGCTGATTCTGAACAACTGTTCACTACAATATGATCACTTTGGCTGAATTTTAAACTCTGTTTCAGCGTTTGGGTGATAATTTAACTTCTTGATAGTTTACAGTTCATGTAAAGTTTTTGTCATTTTTGTTGTATATGATTTCTTTCTCTTTGTTGTTCGGAGTAGTAAAACGAATTATCACATAAATCACATAACAAAACTCATTTTTTTGGAAAATACTGAAATTGAGGTCTCAAGCTTTCGAAAAATAAGGGTACTCCTATACATAGGAAAACATGAATAAGAAATTAACAGAATGTAAACAGTAAATATTTAAAAAAAAAAAACATCATTCAAGTGTATGAGCGTGAAAAAATAATCGCTCAAAAACATTAGTTTTAAACACTATTCGAAAATTAAATCGTCTGGGAAGGCTGATTTGATAACAATTTATTATAAATGCAAAAAGCTTTGACAACGTTGGAAAAAAAATATATCATGTCTCTTTTTAATTTTAAGAAATCCTCTAGTGCATTTTTGTGCTGCTTTGGAGGAAAAAGCACTGCTGCGTTTTATTTTGCTTAGTTTTGTACTGAATTTTACATTGCTTCCATTTATGTTTTCTAATCTCGTTTTGAAGGATTGTCTTGAGTGACAGTAAAACAGATTAAAATTAATTTCTTGCACAATTCTTTTAATGTGTATAAATAAAGAGGAGCATATTTTCATCCCGCCTCACCCTTAAAAACACATTTTTCCCAGCTCCATATTAGCAATATTTTTTGCAAACTATTTCTTCATCTATTTTTAGAAAGAAAACTAGATTTTTTTTGTGTGTTTGCTTTATGCCCGAGAGGCTCCACATCACCTACATCCTTGAAATTATGTACCAATTTTATACTACCCCAAGGGATTGCGCCTCAAACGGTTTTTTCTAAATTTCAAATTAGTTTTGTTTAAATTAACTCTTGAAGCTAAAATTTCACACGTTTCACTTAATAGGGAGTGAAAAAATTTCCACATCTCTCTGCATTTTTTGGCATGTATAAAAGAGCCTTTTTTGCTGCACAAGATGAAGTTTGTTCCAATTTTCCCAACAAGATCAAAATGGATATTTCAATGTTTCTAAAGCTGAACTCAATTCAGATTACCTTTACGTTAGTTTGAAATTCAGAAAATTGACATTATCTTTTCAGTGCACAACAGAGCCACTACTACAGTGAAAGCAAAAAAGAAAAAAAACTGTAAAGCAAACTTTATTTTCAAATGCATGCTAAGAAGCAGACTTTCAGTACAGAGCGTGTTATCCAACCACTGGCTTAGCAAAAGCTGACCCAAAGACGCCAAATCACGTGACTCAACAACGACGAATGGTTGGCACGCTTTGCATGGAACAAGCGAAAAAAAACTGATTTCTTCCAATGCTTTGCTTTAAAATCTATCACGTGACTGGGGGTCTTGGCTTCATGAATGAAAGTCTTACATCCCTCCCTTTTATCTCTTCTCAATGGTAAAAACAAGTAAACATTGGATTTTTTCCCATCTAGTTCATTGGAAAAGTGTCAGTTTTCCAACAATATCCATTTTCCCGCTTGGTGCATTTTTTATCACTAATCTGACGGAAAACGTTGAATCGGGGTTCCATTCTATTAGGAAATTGCTTTTCACAGAACCACATCCATCATACCCACAAAAATGTAACATTAAAATTTCACTATTGATCCGCGAACAGGATAGTATTATGGTCTTTGAAAAAAGTTTTATAACAAAACTTTATTCTATTCATGAAAAGATATCTGAATTAACAAGCACTTAACTTCCAAAGGAGCTCACGAGAGATCAGCTCCAGTCCTTTTTTTTTTTTGATTTTATATGAAATTTGGCATGTTGGAGGGAAATAGGATATTCACATGATAGTAAGCTCTGGAGACCTTAGAGCTCCCGCACCCTTTTGCTGTAAATTTTTTAACTGAAGAATTAGTTTCTCTGAGCTTTATTTTCTGCAACCGCAGTATTAGTCACTTTTTGGTTTGAAAAATTTCAATCTTCAATGAATATGAGTATTCAAGAAATCTTCTATGCTGCATTTTCTCGCGGTAAAAATTCCGGGGCGTGCCAGCGGGGTCTTCTTTGCTTACCCCTTAAAATTACCCTTTTGGCACAATGAACAAGTATTTCGTGCAGTTTATTTCATAAATTATCGATTTTTTCTTATTTTTTAATTAATTAATTTATTTGTTTAATTTAATTTATTTATTTATTTATTTTACTTTATTTATTTATTTATTTATTTGAAAACAAAACAAAAAAAAACTTTAATATTCTACTTAAGAGTTAATGGTTTTCAAAGAGTTAAGGTTTTTTTTCCATGAAGGAAATCAAAATATGTAAAAATCTATGCTGAAAAACAAAAAGTAACAACTTTTCTGCCTTTTACCTTCAGGGAGAATTCAAAACAGAGTCTTTCCAAAGAGGGATGAATCAAACAAGACCGTTGTTTGCATTAGAAATGAGTTTTTATCACGCTTACTATATGATGGGACTTGTTATTAAACACACACACTACGTCAATCATTCTTTTCGATATCAGTTCTATTACTCTTTTTGTTTAATTTCGACTTATTTTCTCCCACCCTTTGAACGGTTTTTTTTTTTTTTTTTTTTTTTTTTTTTTAAACATGTTCTGGAAAATTTATTCCGCAGTGCGCATGATTAGGAGATATTTTGTTCGCCCTAATTCTACAATGTGCAGATGTTACATAAGTGTAGTGATTAAAAATGACATTTGATAGGACCCTACTTGCTGAGTTTCTTGTTTCTACAAATGACTCCTAATGCAATTATAATTGATAAAAAATATAATTGGAATCCAAAATGTCAAAACTCAAGTTGATACCAGGAGTTGAAAGCTAGATGTTGTGTGCTTTATGGTGGACGTTGTGCGTTAGATGCTAGTTGTTGTGTACTGTATGCTGGATTATGCGTATTGGATGTTGGATATTGGGCGCTGGATGCTAGATGTTGTCTGGTGGATGCAGGATGCTAAATGTTATGTGCTGGATGCAGGATATTGTGTGTTAGATGGAGTATTGTCTACTGGATGCCGGACTTTGTGTGCAGTATGCTGTATTGTCTGAAGAGTGTTGTGAAAAATCGAGAGGATTGGGTATAAATAAAATCAATATCAGAGGACATGGACGCGGAGTCCACCCCAGCCACAGCCCAAGAGGAGCACCCGATCGGGGTGGCCGGTAGACATCAAGGAGAATAGAACAGAATTCAACGATCAAGGGCTAACAATAAGCAATCGTGATTGCTCAGTAATAAAATTAAGTCAGGCTTCTTTTTCTTTCAAATATTTGGTCGAGGAGTTTTTGCAGCATTATTCGGATTATGTACGTGATCAAATTTATGCAATTGTTCAAAGGAAGTTGCCCGAGTTCTTCTACTCAACTGGCTGAAAAAAGAAGACAGGAAAACGAAGGTTCGGGGGGGGGGGGGGGGAATACGACGAAATTATAGAGTCCTCGTTGGGAGTACATAAAAACTGACCAAAGAAGCTTTCCTTAACGATCCATTGTTTACGAGAAAAATACGAAAAAACAAAGTATGACGTCACTACCGGTGCAAGGAAAAACACTTTATTGGACGTATCAACAACAGTATTTGCAAATCTTTCCAGACGATAATGTTTAAAACGCCATGACACGTATTTGTTGTAACGCATAATGTACGTATACTACTGCTGACATGTTCAATCAAGTGTTTTTTCTAGCACCGGCAGTGACGTCATACTTTGTTTTCGTATTTTTCCTCGTAAACTATGGATCTTACAAGTATGCTTCTTTGGGCAGTTTTATGTACTCCCTAGCTATGCAGAGTTTATGCGGCGTTTTGGGACATTCTATATAATATGTATGGCACCAGCATGTCATGACATTTAGAAAAAATGAATCCTATTATTTATAGGATAAAAGTAAATATATCTCTCAATATCAAATATGTAGTAAAATCGTTTGAGATTAGTATCATTTAAAAGGTATGCAAAACATAAAATCAGGTTTTTTCACACAAGTCTTATCTGAGTGGCACGCGAACGAGAAACTTACTGCGTGACGTGGAAGACGAGTTATCATCAGCGTCATTTTTCAATAATGTCATGTTATTTTTTGTTCTCTACAAGATATTTTGTGATAACATTAAAGTTTGTCACAGATCCCAAATAACATTTGGTTCAATTTTCCTAGCTTAATCAACTACTGGAGGGGCACTTAAAATGATTTTTCCGCGAATATTCTGACCGTTTTGGTGAAACAGTAGACCAGTGGTTCCCAACATTTTTGAGTTCATCGCCCCCCTCTAGAGGTTGGCTGATAGTTTACTTTACTTTGCGCCACACATACACACACACACACACAACAATTAAAATTTACTTTCCTCTTAACAAATCAAAAGGTAAGGATGAAACTGAAAAACAGGAGAGGGGGAGAAAACTTTGGTGTCGGAGAAAAAATGGAGGTTATTTGACTGACACCTATCCCCCCCCCCCCCTTCTCTCTCTATCTTCCTATAAAAAACCATAAGTAAATGCTAGTAAACATAAATGTTATTGAAAATATAAAAGTCCAATTTTAATTTGAAGTAAAATGTATCTGATATATGTAAATAAAAAAATTTAATCCAATCACTCTTAAACTAAATAAATAAAATAAATAAAAGTAACTTTTTCTTCTTCTTCTTCTTCTTTCTTTCTTTCCAAAACGAACTTATAAATCATTTGAAGCTACAACTACTTTTTTTCAGAATGTAGCAACTACAAGCTACTTTCGAAATGTAGTCGCTACTTCGCAACTTTTTAAAAAATAATTAAATAAAAAGCATACACATACACACTGTTTGAGGATTGAATGAAAGAAAGTAAAAAAAAAAAATATTTAGATGAATAAATTGGCTCATTTGAACATGGAATATTACTAAACATTATTCATTCTTTTTTTTCCTTTACTGAGTCAATTCGTCAGTTGAAACATTTTTTTAAGATTTTAACGAATATTTTTTGCAAGAAAGGATTTAAAAGTTGAAAGAATTCAACTTTCAATTTTTTGACGGTAAATATTTAATTCAAGAAGTGCAACTCGGCTAATAAAAATGTAGATAGATACAGTCATAATTTAATTTAAGTATTACATAGACATACATATACCTCAAATTTATCTAGATGATGAAAAGCATCTTTTAAACAAAAGAGGAAAAACTTTAATTTCATTGTAGGAGTTAATTTTATAAGAACTTGTACTTTGTAGGAACAAATTAATTGATTTTGAGCTTCAAGATAGGGGTACGGACTCGGACACCATCTCTTTTCTTACGTCACTGATAAAATGAAATAAAAGCATTTTTCAATTTTACCGTATAACTTCAAAAACTTACAACATTCAATAATTGACTTTTATTATGTTAATATAGCAACAGTCATGAAACACACTAAAAATGCGTATTTCATGCTTCAATGTGCAATTTTAAACAAAAATAGACTCCAGCTACAACGTGATTCCATTTTCGTAAAATAGCTATATCGCGAGGGTTTTTTTTTTTTTTTTTTTTTTTTTTTTTTTTTTTTTCTTTATTTTTTGTTTTTTCTCTCCTTTATTGGGCACTCAATATTAGTTTCGTGAATTAACTTTCCCTTTAGCATCACTGAAACGGAAGTTCCCCACACCGTACTTGTTCGCATTGTTAATGTACAAATCGCCACTCCGCATCTTTTTCATTCTAAATATGAAGTTGATGAAACATAATTTCACATATGTGAACATGTCACACGCTGGCTGTTTATCTAAAGTTTGAAAATGGAAGGAAAAATAGAAAGTTTCTGACAAGTAACGAAATGTAAAGATTTTCGATATTCTTGAACTAAAAGATGCGTCGAATATAATTATTGTATCTACTGCACAATACTATTGTAGTGCTGGCATTTTATTATTGCTGCATTCTATACGTACCGTACTGTTTCAATTGTATGCCATTCTCTCCCATTGATTTAGGGCATCTTAATAGTATTTTTATTTAATAACAGCTTTTTTTTTCAAGTACAGAAAATTTTCAATTCTCTATGTTTAAATTAGGTAACGGGAAGTTCAGAAATGGGCTAAAACAGATCCCTTAATATAGATATCCTTTTCCACTACGCGAAATATCAACGTGATTAGACTTGGAACGCATCCCGCGCGAAAGTTGAGATACGACTGTATATGTGGATGACATTGATACCGAAAGCTTTTTGCGAACGGGCAAAGTTACCATGAAACAGAAAAATTTTCGCTATCATAAATTACTATAACACTACTATTTATTGTTAGTCAGGCAGGACAATTCAATATCATCCTCTTCTCTAACATTTACAGTAGTTTCCATATTAGATGGATATTGGCACAATAATCTCATTGACATCTAAAATGCTCATCTACGGGAAATTCTCTGATGCCAGAAAACACTAACGCGGTACTAAATTGGCAGTTATCGCTTATTCTTTTCTTTCTAAGCCATGCTCTATTCAAGGCGAGTATTGGAGCAATGTGAATATTTCGACAACAAACAAATTAATGACGTCAAACAGATCGAACTTATGGCGTCAAAATAATATATCTGAGGTCAGTTCGTATTTTTCTGAGCCTTGCGAATCTTTTTGGTGCAAGTTTTACTCGCGTAAGATTTGCACCAGTCAGATTCGTTTGAAAACGAGTTTTTTTTTTTTTTTTTTCTTTTTGGAAACTTTATTTAAAAGTAGTTTTCTGAAATCGCTACAAACTACTTTTTTTTGTATCGAACTACTCGTCTACTTTTTTAAAAAGTAGTGCTCTACACTGCAAACTACTGAAAAATGTAGCTACTACAGTAGCGACGCTGCTTGTAGCGCGCTACTTCCAACCACTGATTTGAAAGGCAATCTAACTAAGATTATCGGCGTACTTTTCAAAAACAGAAAATTTCTCTTTATGAAATTATTTTCATTTTCAAATTGAAATTTGAGGAAATTAAAAACACTGATCTTGAAATTTTAAAAAGGAAATGAAAATTTGTAAGTATATAAACTTCTCGATTAGTGACAAAATACTTCGATAAGGTTCAGGCAAAATGTTAGGAGGAAGCTCCTAAATTTTAAATTGTTTCTTTTTTAGCTTGTGATGCTTTTTTTTTTTTTTTTTTTTTTTGTCTAAATTCTGAACAATCGTATGCGTTTTCAATTCTTATATTTTCTGAGTGATATTATTATTATTTCATCTTTTAAATACTCATCGCCCTCTGTCGCCCCCTTACAAATTTATCGCCTTCTTGAGGAGCAAAATAGCCCCTTAGGGAGTGATCGCACCAGTTTTCGTACCACTACCCCTTGGACTGCACCCTTAATATGCATTCCAAGAATTCGGAAACTCGATATTTCTCTTATTCAATGTGAAACGCAACTTTTGCGCATCAATAGGATCTGACATTAAAAGAAAACTGCACTCTATTCAACACCATTTAGTTGGTTTTTTTTTTTTTTTTTTTGGTACCTGAACCAGTTAATGTGAATCACTTACATTTTGTTATCTATGATAAGTCATGTGTGCATTATTCTAAATGTGAAAGATATGGGATAATTTTTACGACTTCAGCTTTCAAAAAAAATTTGACAGCAACTTGACCGTTTTTTTTTTCCACTGTTACAAAAGTAGTCACATGAACCGTCCAAATGGCATAATAATTGCTGTGACTCAGTGTAAAGGTAAATTTCTTGTTGCCAGAAAATATCTCGGATTTCTTAAACTGCTGTGTTTTACCAAGTCAAAGTAATTATATTTTATATAGGTAACAATACAATTTTGTGTAATCACGTTAAAATAAAAAATTAGGACAGCAAATAAAAGCAGAATGTCAAAAAAGAGGTATGATCCAATTAAAGTTATTTGTGCTGAAATGGTTGGCTCAAAATAATTACCAGATTTCAAAAATTTATACTTCAAAAACAATTACACATAAGGTAGGTGAGCCATAGGTGGCCAGTGTTTCTAATGTAGGTCAACCCCAAAAAGTAGAAAGTAGAATTTATTTAAATTGTATCAGTAAATGTCAATACTGCATCCTGAAGCGCGTATCTGCCGTGAAAATGGCTGAATTTGAAGAAATTGCCGAAATCGTTCGCCATTGTATACAGTGATTTTACTTTTGAGGAGGAGTAGATCTAATTTTCTGTTAAGATTGTTCTTTAATTTATGTGTTTAACTTCTTAGAACTTTTAATTAAGATATGTTTTCTGAAAGATTATTTCTTTCTCTATAGCCACATTTAGTTTAACTTTAAGATATATTTTTTATCGTGCAAATGGTGACCATAATCAAGCCTCTGAAGCGGAATTCTACTTTAAAGAAGAAAAATACTTGAACTAATGGAGCAAGATAATTTTTTGTACTTCCCTGTTTTGCATTATTTTTTAGCATTAGACATTGTTCTGTTTTCATTTTTTTTTAATTTAGTGAAGATATCATAACGTTGAGTTGGGAAAATCTTTAAAGTAATTTTTTTCCCCTTTTCTCTCATTTCCTTGTAGTTATTATTTTTCTTAAAATTCAACATTGTATTACTCTTCTATAAGAGTGAAAATAGTTAGCCTATGTTTCCCCTACTTTATAAGTGATTTCAACAGCTGGAACACCTTTAGAGCACTTAGTCCAAAGGTGACCCACGAGCAACAATTTTAAAATCGTAATTTGAAATTGATGTTTTTTATATTATACTAGTCATTTACTTTATTATATAATTAGTGGTACCCGCACGGCTTCGCCCGTAGTAGAAAATCAAAAGGTCAATTAGTTCGCCTGTATATTTACAATTAATGGATGATGAATTTCTCGCCAATTGGCTATGTTCGTTCGCTCTTCCCATGTTGCGGTTCCACGTCATGAGTTTCGTGATTTATTCGTCCATCTTATGATAATTTTGCTCCGGAAAATGTTCTTAAAATTGAAATAGAGAATGAACAAAATCGAATTTAAAAAAAAATCCCTTCGAGGTGCACACCCCCATGCTATAAACTAACTTTGTGCCAAATTTCATGAAAATCGGCCGAACGGTCTAGGCGCTAGGCGCGTCACAGACATCCTACAGACATCCAGACATCCAGACAGAGAGACTTTCCGCTTTGTTATTAGTAGAGAAAATAAATTTCGCTTGATATTTGTTACAGATAAGTGTGATTATGAACATAAATTTCAACCTAATACACCTAACTGGAAAAGTTATCAAAGTTATGACCTCCTTTGACTCAGTTACTTTATTAAAATAATTAATAAATGCAATTTAAAAGATGTACCAACTTTTTTACTAGCTACAAATGTTCAATGTGAGGGCCTTTTGCTACTAACAAACATTTAATCTGTAATCCGGGTCGTACCACACATTTTTAAGTATCATACTGCGGATGGTTTAATGCATTCTTGAATTTCTAGGGTTTCTTTGCTGCTGTTTGATAAACAGTGCCTTTGACGCAACTCCATCACCAGCATGTAGAACGAATGGAAGTTAAAATTTGATATTTCTTGAGTTAATAAAGGCTATACACTTAACATTTGTGACTGACAAAAAAATACGGTATTCTTTTCTTTAATTGTGTGCATCAATTATTTTTAAGTTATTTAACAGTTTATAACAGTTAAAGCCATACAGTTAAAGCCTGTTAATAACTAAGAAGTTATTAACAGTTTCAAAAATATGAATTTTCAAAGTCCTGTCATTCTTTTGTGGGAACAATTTTCACACAAATAACGATAAATAAATCATGAGTTGATTTTCTTTTTTCAGCATCAACCGCTTCTGCTATCTGAACATAAGTTTTTATTTCCTGTTCTGTTTTTTTTTTCCTTCTCTTTAAGTTTAAATTTTATTGTTAGGTAAAATATAATTATTTGGTAAAATACAGCGACTTAAAAAATCTAAAATATCTTCTGAATGCAAGCTATTTACGTTTACATTGAGTCACAGTACCAATTACACCAATCAGATTGTTTATGTGGCGGCTTTTGTAAACCTGATAAGGAATTCTGGCCAGATTACTGATTTCCCCATGAGAACGGAAGTCATAAAAATAATGCAGGATCTTTGATTTTCGGAATGCTGAACACGTGACATAATTATCATGGCCATCAAATGGAAGTCCTTCCCACTAATTCTTAATACTCATTTATGGTGGTCTTAGGTTGACTGCATAAACTTGGTAGTTTTCCACTATGAATGGCGAATCATCATACATAGTATTTCTCAAAGGTGTTTTTTGTGATTACACCATAACTCCCTCAATACTTGATCAAACTTCAAAAGTAAGGAGTAATATTTTTTCACCGCTTATGGCGAAAGTCTTAAATCATTGGGGGCAGGATATTTAACCACAATTATGTTGTGGCATTACAATCAGAAAAACTCTATATTTAACCACGGTATATCGTAGTATGATAGATATTATTTTTCAACGGTTTCATTTGTAGGTACACCATAACTTTATTAATATGTCTTCAAACTTCAAAAGTAAGAAATCGTTTTGAACCTTTTTATTTTATCAAAGTGCGAATGCTTTGCACGGGTCACCTAGTATATATCTATTTTCAAAGTTTTATTTCGTTGGAACGTCATATTTTTTAAATACTTGATCGAACTTCATACATAAGGCAACACTTTTAAGATTTTTTAAAAATAAACAGACGATTCACGTTTTGACTGCTTTGTTGAAACACATATTTATTCTGTTTAATTACAAATAGCTTCAATGCATAGCATCTCGAAATGTAGGGCCGTTGACTCGGTTAGAGCGTCGTGCTAAGAATGCGAAGATCTTGAGTTCGAATTCCCATGGACCGAAAAATACGCTTTAACGATTTATTTTTTTCCAACTGAATTCTGATCCAAATATCCATGAATATGTAATCTAAACTCATTGCAGGATCCTGAGTCACAGTTTCGTTGTTAAGAATAGGAAACAAAACATTACTTTTAACCAGTGGTTGGAAGTAGCGCGCTACAAGTAGCGACGCTACTGTAGTAGCTACATTTTTTAGTAATTTGTAGTGTAGCGCACTACATTTTGAAAAAAGTAGAGTAGCGAGTAGTTCGATACAAGAAAAAGGTATTTTGTAGCGATTTCAGAAAACTACTTTTAAATAAAGTTTCCAAAAAAAAAACGAGTTTTCAAACGAATTTGACTAGTCTTACGCGAGTAAAACTTGCATTAATCAGATTCGTAAGACTCTGAAAAATACGAGCTGACCTCAGACATGTTATTTTGACGCCATGCGTTCTATCTGTTTGACGCCATTAGTTTGTTTGGCATCGAAACATTCACATTTCTCCAATATTCGTCTTGAATAGAGCATGACTTAGAAATAAAAGAATAAGCTATAACTGCCAATTTAGTACCGCATTTGTCTTTTCTGGCAGCAAAGAATGTCCCGTGTATGAACATTTTAGATGTCAAAGAGATTATTTTGCCAAAATATCCACCTAATATGGACGCTACTGCAAATGTTATAGAAGAGAATGATATTGAACTGCCCTGGCCGGCTAAAAATAAATATTATAGTGTTATTGAAACGTATGATAAAGGAAAAATTTGTATTTCATGTAAACTTTGCCCGTTAAGCAAAAAGCTTTCGGTGTCAATGCCGCACATGCAGTGCAATCTCAAATTAGGGATGCATACCAAAACTCCTTGCGTAGATTAATATTTTGCGTTGTGGAAAAGGGCATCTAAACGATTTTTTTATGAACATAGCAATTATTTTAGACCCTTGAAAACACCCTTCAAACTGTTTTAACCCATTTCTTAACTTCACATTAGCGAATTGAAACATAAAGATCTGAAATTTTACTGCATTTAAAAAAAGCTGTGTTATTGAATAAAAATACTGTTTGGATGTACAAAAGCAATAGAAGAGAATGGTATAAAATGAAACAGTACGCATGGCTCGTATAGTATGTAGCATTAATAAAATGCAGCAATACAATAGTACTGCACAGTAGATACAGTAATTTTATTCGAGGCACCTTTTAGTTCAAGCACATCAAAAATCTGTATATTTCTTTATTTGTCAGAAACTTTGTATTTCCTTCCATTTTCAAACTGAAGATAAACAGCTCGCTTTTATGAAATTGTGTTTCATCAACTTCATATTAAGAATGAAAAAGATGCGAAGTGACGATTTGTACATTAACAAACCGATGTTTCGATTAGTACTGGGTGGGGTCAGCTGCAAAATTCGTTGCTCGAGAAAAACTCGCAAGACAGTCATTTCGCATTAGTCGAATCGCGTTGTAGTCCGAATCCATCATTCGATGCTCCTTAACGGGAACCAGAAAATTCGTGAAACGAAATATTTACGCCGATTTATAACAATGGGTGAATTTCAGGAAAAATGCGACATGACACATGAATTTTAAAACTTAAGATTCTGTCACTTGCCATATAGGGGAGAGGGGGGCACATGTAAACATGGGGCACATGTGAACAAACCATATTTTACCCAGATAACATGAGGAAAAAAATCTGAAAAAATTCATGTTGATGGCAGCAGTAGTACTGTATACTGCCTGAAATTTCAAAGATCTCAACCATTTTGTTTTTTAGTTATCATAATAACTTCTGTTTTGGAAGGTGCCAGTAAACTTTCATGTTTCAATTCTCAGAGTAAAAACACATTCAACACTATCTTTATTGTGATTTGAACTTTATTCATTTTGAAGTGGGATTTATAAAATAAGTTTTTGTACTCTATTTTTTTTTTTAAATTTGAAAGAAATATTGTTTTTCATCAGATTAGGCTTAAGTTGTTATATGGGGCACATGTGAACACACTATGTGGGGGCAGGTGTGAACTGTTTACATGTGCCCCATACTGTTTTTTTTTAGTTATTTCAATTTTAAAAATTGTTTAATTTTTTTAATTAAAAATTTTAATAATTGAATTTAGTATCAGCTGTGTCGCGACTGTGTTGGAGGCTCCAAAAGTGATCGCGGTTTGTGGAGAGAAACAAGTTGGACAAAATGTTTCAGGCGAGAGAGGTGAACTTGTATCATTTTGTGGTATAGTTAATGCAATGGGAAACACTGTACCTCCTGTTTTTGTATTCCCAAGAAAAAGATACAAAGATATTTTCTTAAATGGAGCACCATCAGAAAGCTTAGGGTTCAGATATCTTCCTAGAAGTTGTAAAACACTTCCAAAAGTACTCCCGCTGTACCGCAGCAAAAACTGTGTTGCTTCTACTTGATAATCATGAGAGTCATATCAGTTTGGATGTAATATTATGTTGTCGTGAGAATGGAATAGTACTCCTTACATTCCCCCCTCATCGTTCATATCGCTTACAGCCTTTGGATGTAGGTGTTTATGGCCCCTTTAAATCTGCACTGAAAACTTCTTTCAATGACTGGTTGACACTACAGCCAGGAAAAAGAATAACTATATATGAAATTAGTCAGTGTTCTTCACCAGCTTTCCCAGCAGCCTTTACATCCAAAAATATTAAATCAGGCTTTTCTAAACCAGGAATTCGGCCGTTATCTCGGCTTGCTTTTACTGACGCTGATTTCATCCCAATTCAAATAACAAGCTTAATGCCAGTTAATCCTGAGGATGCCTCCACCAGCTGCAATGCACATTCAAGTCCTACCCCAGAATGTGTGAGACCATTGCCTAGAATAGAATTTCACGATTCCACTCTAGGGAAAAGTAAGCAGCGTCAAAAAAGAAAATCAAGAATTTTAACAGACACCCCCGAAAAAGACATTGTTGTCAAAGCTATGGAAGAAAAGGCAGAGAAAATGAAGATAAAATGTGAAAGAGTTGCAAATAAAAGGAAGTTAGAACTTGCTGAACTGTTGAAAAAGGAGCAGTCAAAGGTTATAGTCAGTGACTCGGAGTCCGACATTAGCTTTGAAGAGAGTAGCCATCAAGAACTTTGTGCTGAAGTCAACCTTGCACCAGAAAATTTAGCTGTGAATGACTTTGTCCTCGTAGAATTCACTACAAAAAAGACTAAAATTCACTATGTTGGCCGTATCGAGAAAATGGAGAGTGATGAAGCAAATGTTAAATTCATGAGGAAGCAGAAGAATGAAACCTCTGTATTTCCAGAAACAGATGATACATAGATGGTAAACACTGATGATATTCTGCTAAAATTACTCCCACCTACAATTTTAGGTAGCACATATCGAGCTGCTTCTTCAGTTTCTTTTTCTGTAAAACTTGAAGGCTATAATGTTCGTTGAATCAAGTTAATTTATTATGTACTCAATATTTATATTTTCATTGTGTTTATTAATGTGTAATAAACAGTACTTAAAGATATGCTTAGGTACATTTTATACCATTTATGTATCTGTTCACTTGTGCCCCAGGTGTGTTTACAACTGCCCCCCCCCCCCCACCGGGGCAGATGTGAACAAAATGTAACATATTTTGGAATTAATTTTTAGGTCGGAATTTCCTCTAGTAGAAGGGAGATAACTGCATGAAAATATTAGCAAACGTTTGATTTATCATATTTAGTACCTTTTTCTTTTTTATCTCAAATCAATAATGAAAAATATAGAAAAATGTCGTTTTAGTTCACATGTGCCCCCCTATCCCCTACCATTCTCTTCAGAAATAAATGAACTTCTTGGATGTAAATATGTTTTTCCCAAACAGTTTGATGACCTCCAGATAATAAAGGGCAAAATCAAGTTTTCTCTTTATATTTTTACAGAGCAAAAAATCTCTTTTTTGTTACACACTAGAATTTCAATAAACTCGTTATCAGCATATAATATTTAGGTTAACATTTAATTTAAAATTTCTTTTTTTTTCAACCATGAAATTTTTCCATTACTAAGGAAAGCCAATTTGACGTCCTTCCGTTACCAAAATACTACATCTTAGTTCCCCAACAACCTATTGGGTATTGAAACTAATGTTTTTTCTATGCAAAGCAGAATTATTCCTCTCGTCAAGGAAGCATAGTTATAATTTTAATGGGTATTCAAAAATTGCACATTGAAGTAAAGTAAGCATTTTTAGTTTTGTTTCATATTTCGGAAAATTATTAATATTTGATTTTAAAAAAATAGTAGTACCGTTTGGGATATTTTTCCTGTTTCTTTTTTTTTTCTTTTTTACTGATTGATTGTTGATATATTAAAGTAATAAAAGTCAATCATTAAATGTTGTGAGTTTTTGAGGTTATTCGGTAAAACTAAAAAATGCTTTTATTTCATTTTATCAGGGGCGTAAGAAAAGAAATGGTGTCCACCCCTAACTTAAAGCTCAAAATCAATTAATTAATTCTACAAAATATAAGTTCCTATAAAAATAACTCCTATAATGAGAAGATTTTTTTCCTTTCGTTTAAAAGGTGCTTTTGATCATCTAAATCAATTTTATGAATATATGTCTATGTAAAATTTTAATCAAATTTTGACTGCATCTATCTAAATTTTCAAATAACCGAGTTGCACTTCTTGAATTAAATATTTACTGTCATTAAAGGATTAAAAATTTGAAGGTTGAATTCCTTCCACTTTTAAATCCTTTCTTGCAGGGAATAATCGCAAAAATCGTAAAAAAATGTTTGAATTGAAGAATTGGCTCTGTAAAGGAAAGAAAGAATAATAATTTTTAGTAATATTTCCATGTTCAAATGAACCAATATATTAATCTAAACCATTTTCATTCAATCTTCAAACTGTGTATGTGTATGCTTTTTATTTGTTTATTTGTCTAAAAAGTAGCGAAGTAGCGACTACATTTCAAAAGTAGTTTGTAGTTGCTACATTTTGAAAAAAGTAGTTGTAGTGGTAGTTAACTACATTTGTACTAAAGTAGTTGTAGCTGTAGTTCGCTACAAAAAAAATGTAGTTTTTCCAACCACTGCTTTTAACACGGTAATTCGCAGTATAACTGTTTGAAAATATTTGAACAAAATACAGACATCAATTGAGGCAGTGAGAAACAAAGGGATGTAATGGACATTTTCAACTTTTGAGTAAAACGTGTTTAAAGATAAGGGCCTTGGTAGGCTTTCAATAGAAAGTTCTTTTTTTATACAATGCTGTATAATAACACCTACAGGGGCTACTGGTACTATCTCTTGTCCCAAGACAGAGGAGAAGTTCACCTACCATGTGTACTGGTAATCTCCAAATTTTTAATTTTGTAACTTGCATCCCTTTGCTTCTCACTGCCTCAATTTTAATTAATTTTGTTGTTTAATTATCACACCGTGGAAAAATAAATTACCAAATTATCACAACGTGGAACCGTAACGTGGGCAAGTAAATAAACATAGCCAGTTGGCGAGAAATTCATCATCCGCTATTTGTAAATATACATGAGAACCAAAAGGCTTTTAAATTTTCTACTACGGGCAAAGCCGTGCGTATATTACTAGCATTTTATAATTTATTACACTTCACACTATAAATAATACATAATAAAATAATAGTTTAAAAAACTAAAAAAACACGCTTTCGTAGCAAAATGAACTAAAAAGTGAAAAATAATCTTTGAAGGATAGTAGTTGACCAATCACTTAATTTTAATGTAATACAAAAAAGCGTGGGGAGCTGTCTATTTACATTTTTGCTTGGACAACAAATGGAAGAAATTCAAGACAACTGATAAGAAGCCCCCCCCACGTTTTTTGTATTACATTAAAATTAAGTGATTGTTCAACTACTATCCTTCAAAGATTATTTTTCACTTTTTAGTTCATTTTGCTACGAAAGCGTGTTTTTTTAGTTTCTTAAACTATTATTTTATTTTTCTGTTTTTTAGTCTTATGTTGGAGAATTATCAGGCGACGAAATTATTTTTAAAATGAGTGCGAGATAATATCTTAAAGTTAAGACAAGGGCACACCGATGGGAAGCTAACTGTGAGTCATCGATGTATGTTTGCGGTAATGATATTTATATTACTTTGAAAATTTGAGATGCATTTGAATAAAAGTTTTGTTCAACAATGGTCTGATCAGCAATGAATTTTCAATTGAAGGCTCACCTAAATTTTGGCATGAAATTAGTTAAAAACAGTTATATTTCATGTTCTAATTACCTTGGAACATTGGAACAAATTTTGTCTGATGCAGAAAAATTAAAGGTTTTTGTAGATATTTTTAAATAATTTTTGCGAGCATTTTTTAATGTATTTTTTAAAAATTTTCCTTTTTCACATTGTTAGATTTATGCCAAAATATTGATTAAAATTGGAGAAAACTAACAATTAAAAAAGTTAATTCATTAATTTGATTATAGAATATTGCATTGTCATCGGGTCTGAGGTCGCGTGACAAATTTCAAAAGAATCCGATCGCAGGAAGTGGGCAAAATTTGAGCTGCAAGATTCCGTTACAAGATACATACATACATACATACATACATACATACAGGTGAAGCTAATAAAAGCGTGTTAAAAATGAAGATAAACTGTGAAAGTATTTTTTGAACGTAAGTAACTACTTATACGTGCACGTTCCGGTGCAGCCTGAAATTCCTCCCGGAAGAGGTTTTTTGGTTACAACAGTCCTTACACGTGTATTAACTACTGTTTTAGGATTGGCAACAATGTTTTACTCAACACATTTGGGGGGGGGGGGTGTTTTCACCCCCAAACCCCCTATGGCTAACCCCCCAGAGGCTAACTAACCCACTTCGCTGCGCGACTGATGTTCTGCAACACTGAATTGGCAGTTCAGGTGATGATGATTTACCCTTTTCGCGTTAGCCAGCCAAATCCTCAAACCTAACCCCAAGTGATTTTTTTTTAATGATTTTTTGTCAAAGACTTTATACACCATCATTGCCTACAAAAATGCAAGAGCTGAAAGATCGCATGTGTGTAGCGTTGCGAAAAATTTACAGTGAAACACTCCAAAATCTATGTTGTTGATGTGTGTCGCGTTACGAAGGTTAACATCGAACATTTGTGAGTGAAAAAAAAAACTTTCACAGTTTTTCTTTATTTTTATGTATCATTTACAGTGCTAAGTGTAATAGTTTATAACATACTAGTGGTACCCGCACGGCTTTGCCCGTAATAGAAAAATTAAAAGGTCTTTTGGTTCGCCTATATATTTACAAATAATGTATGGTGAATTTTCTCGCCAATTGGCTTGTACCCATGTTATGGTTCCACGTTATGATAATTTCGTATCTCGCCAATTGGCTTTTGCCCCTGTTACGGTCCCACGTTATGATAATTTCGTAATTTACTCGTCTTAGGATAGTTTTGTTCTTAAAATTGGAATAGAAAAAGAACCACATCGAATTTTCGAAAAATCGCTTCGAGGTGCACACCCCCATGCTACAAACTAACTTTGTGCCAAATTTCACGAATGGTCTAGGCGCTATGCGCGTCACAGAGATCCTACAGACATCCTCCGGACAGCGAGACTTTCAACTTTATTATTAGTATAATAAAGATAAAATTTTAAAACCGGGATATTTTTTTATGCTGACCCTGTATTACTCTAACATTTCTTAGGATATTGAAATAACTATTAAAGTAAAGAAATTTCATATTAAGTATTCGCTTAGGTTTTTATGCTAAATTAAAGAAGTACGCACAAAAGAAAGTTCGAAATAAAAAGAGACAGCTCTCAAGTGCACCCTTTTCCCATTACGTCATATCCCTCAGATCAACAATGCAGCCCAATTCTATAGGAATAGGTAACCCTAAAAATAAAAACATGAATAGCTGAAAGCGTGAAACAGGAAGAATAGACTGATGAAAATAGTTAAAAACTACGGAGGGAATAAATAAAAAAAAATGTAAAGAAGAAAGATTGTACTTTGGCAAGCCATCCTCTTCGGCTCGGTGTTTTATTTTTCTCTTTTTATTTCCTTACTTTATGTCGTTTCTTTTTTCCATCCTTCTCCGCTTTGGCAAGATCTTGTTCGATTGCTCTCAGTTCTCAGTTCGCACTGAACAGCGCACGGTCACAGTTTCCTCCGACTTGCAGATTAAGAACTGTGTGGTGTTTGTTTTTCACGTGGAAAGAGCTGAAGCATGGAAATCTTCCACCAACGAGGATACTTACAGGAGATTTATGATTATGATGTTTTTTCTTCGTGATGATGATGAATTATTTCCATGTTTTATCGCCGAATATTTCGTCAAGTCTCATCGCAACAGGTCTTTTATGTGGTTCATGTATTCCAAACAAAATTTGTTAACATTGCCGCTTGTTCGAAGATAATCGCCCAAAGCAAAATTAAGTGAGAGCACCTATAGAATTATTTTTTGATTCATTCTTCACCACATTCCTATTAACGATAAAAACTGAACTTAAAAGAAAATCAGTTAACATACTCGTTGAAATTTGTAAAATTTACATTAACTGCCTTTCAGAATGTTGCTAAGCTTTATACTTCTCACCAAAGTACTTAGTACAGGGATCTATACTTAATGCCTGTATGTTTTTATGAAGATTTCAAACAAGAAATATTTATCTGAAACTTAAGAGTCATTCTAAAAAAAAAATGTGCAACCAGATATCTTTAATAAAAATCAATTTTTATAAAATTCGAGGAAATAAATGAATTGTTAATTTTTCAATTTCTGGCATAGCAGCAATTTTTGGCATTCAGTACTATAGAATCACTTGTGAGCCAAATTCTTTAACTGCCAGACTTCGCTTAAAATAATGATGCCATTATGTCTTCTATGAATACACGTATGTTTGCCAACAAAGTTTCACTTGACTGGATTCAAAACACATTTATAACAAGTAAAAGTTATTAAAACACATCAAAAATACTTTCAAATTTGTGCATTTCTAAACTAAAGTGGTTGGATATTTTAAAAAGTGTGTGCAACATCTTATAGCTTCAACTGAAAATCTTGCAGCAAAATGAGGGGACAAAGGGATGCTTATCGAGCTATGATGTATGACAGAAAGGTTAGCGTAAGTACATTGTTTTTATTGCTATTGAATTTATTCATTCAAAAATTAATGTTTGATTTTATTTCTAACTCTGTTATGTCTGTAAAGGCATACTTTAAAAGACATTTCTCTCAAGTTTAACATAGGGACTGTCCATAAATGATGTCACACTATTCCCCCCCCCCCTTCCTATATCGGGTGGTGATCCTCCTTCCCCCTCCCTCTTTGTCGTCAAGTGTCATTCTTTACCCTTCACCTTGTCACATGTCACGTTATATTACATGGGTATATTGTTGTAAAAAAATGCTAAATGTCACACTTTTTTACCCTCTAAACACAAATTGTCACAATTTTAAGAACCCTCCCCCCCCCTCGGGTCTCAAAGCATGACATCATTTGTTGGATGACCCCTTGCCGCGCTTTTCACTCAAAATTATTGCAGTTAAATACGTTTAATACTGAAAAGCTTAATGTAAATAATCGAGAAACAAAAAAATATATAGCTGTTCTAACACTGTGTAGTGCAATTAAATACAAATGTTTTAACACGAACTTGCTGTAAGACGAGTAATATTTTCTGTCCCCTTCGCTTCGTATTAAACGTGTCTTTATCTTACATTTAAATCACAGTTTTATAAAGGAAATACGACATTCATCGCCGATTGTTTTAGAATAGCTAGAATTGCTTCCAGTTTTTGTGAATGAAATAAGTCTTAATGTAAGTTGATAAAGAATAAATGGTTTTTTTTTTTAACTGCTATTTTTAAAAATGAGATTTTCTTTTTTTATTCGTTTCGTAAAGTAGACTGAAAAAACTATGAGTAAAAAACGCGGGTTTTAATAAATTCAAATGTTTCTCGATTTTAAATCTTCAAAAGCGGGAAGTTCGAGCAATTTTCCTGTGCTTTTCGAGCAATTTTTCGATTTTCGAAGTGTTCCTATTACTCAGTAGAGAGCTGTCACTGAGATATATTACTCACTACAGTGCAATCAGTTAGCAATCAGTTGTGATCATTAGCGCAGTGATTCTATGTTTTTGTTTTTCGTATGCTACACCAACTCACGTCAAAATTCCTGCTGAATCGTGCAACTTACTCACAAATTAATACTCTCAAATGTTGATTACTCTATATATAAAAGTAACATGGTATTACAAACATAAACCAACAATCTGGTTATGACATCTAGAGGCTGCAACTTCGTCCTTGTTATGGACTCATGAATCTTGACTAGTCAATAACCAACCTAGAGGAAGATGTCATCTTAATAAAGCTGAGAAAACATTTAAACTGGTGGCTAAAACTTAATAGCACACCAACGGTACAGCAATTGAGAGTCCACAAGCAGATTTCTCAACTCGTAAAGTGAAAGCATAAGCTTCAAGTAATAAAAGTCAGAGCTAAGGCAGAACTGCAAGCATATACCAACAGCTTCATTTAAAGGACATTTGCTGTTATCCACAGCTGCTGACTGATAAGTCCATGAGACGAAACTACAGTCTTTGAATTTTGAAACCGGGCTGTCAGTATATGCTTTTCGATCTGACTAGTTCCTGGCTTAAAGGCGGTATTTTACAGCTAATGAACATGATATTATTATCTAAAAATTAGTCTATTACTCTGGTGATCTAACCATCAACTTTTTTACTGGAGTAATCAAGATTACTTATTGCTTTCACAATACCGAATACTGACATTTGCTCCTTTGATTCTCTTTCTTACTTTTAAACAGCAAATCACATAATGCATTGCCATTACAACATGTGACAGTGAGGATTCAGTGAAGCCTTCTGAAGGTGTTTTCATAAGACTTCATTGGAGCTTCTGAGTTGAATTACTGAAGTGAAAAAATCATGTCTCCAGCAATAAATATTATTGTTTGTTCGCACGTAAAAAAAGATGTTTTTTTTACCAGTGGGTGTTTTATTTATTTATTTATTTGCTATTAATGTGTACTAACTATTATTTCTTTTTACTTTTGGAATATTATGTGGTTTTAAACTCTTAGATACGGTAAATATAATTGCTTATTCTTTAGACTGTACCAAGCATGATTTTTTATACCAAAAGTACATAAACGATTTCATTTGAATAGTTTTTCTTTTTTTTTCATTGTCAGGTCTTAGAGAAATAAAAGGTCTTTCTTTTCAAATTAAAAAAAACATAGAAAATCGTTTTAAGAGTTAAAAATGTATGTTTATTACAATTTGCAAATTCATTCAATTGAGAAAGATTAGCTGATGTTAGAATATCAATTCAAGTTGGCGGCTCTTTTAGTTCTGGAATTATTTGTTGTTCAAAAATATAATTCCAAAAAAAAAAAAAAGAATACAAACTAAAGAAAATGAAGGAAAATAAAATCGACTTTAAAGTAAAAAAGAGCAATAGAATCGAATTGTCATTCATATGGCTGAAAATAACGCTATTAATAAAGAGTAAATTCTTTCTTTCAATATATAGTCTTTTAAACATTTTTTTTTTATTTGGTTTTTTATTAAATCAAATGCATAAAACTATGCTTATACAAAAATCTATAAACATAAATTTAAATGCAGCCGGAGAAGATAATTTCGTCTTCTGTTAAATTATTACAATTTGTTCACAATTTTTTGCCGACTTCAAAAGTATGTAGAATCGTTTTCGTTCAGGTAAAATTAACTTACGTTTTAATTCACAGTGCAATTTCAAACTATACTAGCTGCGTTGTTCGGCTTTGCACGGTCTACCTAAAAAAAAAGTGACGCGTGTTCAACAATCAGGTTTGAAAAAATAAATCAGTAAAATTTTGCGGCAGATTGCGGGAAAATAACCAAAAAGAAAACATTTTAAATCCCCCCAATTACAGGAAAAGCCTGAAAACAAAAACCAGAACTTTATTTATATTCGAGAAAAAAAAGTGGCAACAGATCTTCTCAATAATTTCCTTTACGCTACAATTTTTTTTATAAAATCGTTGTTACGGAAAGTTGAGATGAAGTTCTGGATAATAATTTGAATAGAAAAAAGCGTTCGAAAAATAGGTAAAGTATCATAATTAATATAGTTTTTAATTGATCTCTCCGCTAATTATTTTCAGAAGATTATTTTAAATAGCCAAACATAAAAACGGGAAAATTACGAATCTATTGATACCTGGTTCGGTGGTCAAATCTCTAACGTTCGGAAGAAGTAACTTGGACATAGATACATACATAGATACATATTCCCTGTTTTTAATTATATAAGACAAACAATGGTTCATTTTTTTTTCATTATTAAATCAGGAACGTACGTATAACGTGAGGTGCATATTCCCTGGATGTCAGGTAAGTTCATTCAGTGGTTCACCGGCAAAGCTCTTTGACTTGCAGCAATTAAAACTAGCTATTCCCGATCTTCAAATTATGCACCAGCGCGAGCTCAGACCACACATGCACTACTGAGTGCAAGTAGGAAATATCAGAGATAGAAATTATCAACATCGTATCATAGCAGAAATGACGATTACAGTAAATAATGCTGAATCAAACTGAAACAGAGGAAAAGTTGTCTTTCATGAAGCCCTTATTTAATGGTCGCAATTTCCAATGAACGGGCGGCTCTCCTATTGGTATAATGCTAAATTAATCTCTATTTAACGACTACCCCGAACTTTGAAACGACAGCTCTTTACAATTCCTCTTTAAGAGGGCAGGAACAAGAAAGTCATTTTTCTATCCTTAGTAGGGATTGCAATACCGGAGCAAAAATTCACTACCGGTATTTGGTATTTTTAAAACGTGATACCGGAATACCGGTATTAATACCGGTATTTGAAATTTCTCAAAAAAAATGCTTGAAAGCAAATTGTTTTGTTTCCACGTTTCATAATTTTGTATAAAAATTGTATATTTTTTGAAAACATATTGTGAAAAAATATAAAAAGAAGGAACAAATGTCATAACAAAAATATGATAAGAGTAAAACACACAATGTTTCTTCTGAATTTGGTCTAAGCCTGGAACTCATTTAGTGATCAACCTACAACAGTTGGAAATACTCTTTCCGAATTCACGCAGGTCGGTGGTACTGTTAACAATGCGCGATACACCTCGTCTAACTGTCTAGAAGTCTTCATTTTCAAATAAGACGGTCTCTTGCGCGTTACTTTTGAAAAAATCCTTTTGTGTGTATGTGTGTGTGTGTGTGTTTTTTTTGTGTGTTATTATATATATATATATATATATATATATATATATATATATATATATATATATGTATATATATATATATATATATATATATATATATATATATATATATATATATATATATATATATATATTTATAGTTAGTTGTAATTTTTGTTTTCCGAAAGACGATGCTTTTTCAATATTAAAATCATTTTCTCTTGAGCAGGAGAGGTTTGCGTTTAATTTTTATTATTAGATCTTTGTTTTGAAATTTACGATAAACTTGACGAAATTTTATCTTAGATATTAGTTCATCTTACATAAAAAGTAGTCGAAAACTTTGTACTGCATAGTGAATAAAATATGACAACGTGTATAAAGTACAAATTGAGAATGGAAAAAGGTTAAAAAATCAACAGCTGTTTCAGCACTCTAAAATACAAGTGCCATCATCAGTGCATTAAAAACGAAGACAGGTTCACCCGACTAAAACACAGTCGAGGTGAACAATGGAATGAGAGACGAGTTGTGAGTACAACTTTTAGTGAAATTAACTTTTACAAAATGGAAAGTGATTGATCTGGGAAATAGAAAAAATAAATAAATACTTAAAAACATGGTGGACACACAAAACCGCACAAAAACGCGATTTCTCACCAACTAGTAATGGAAGTATGATTTTCAATCTTTTCGCTGCATTTTGTTTAATGATATTCTACTAAATCGTGTTTTTGAAGCCAAATTTTTACATCAATAGATTGATTTTGGTTCTGTAACATGGAAAAGAAATGTACATTTAAAATATAAGTTGATATTTAATAAGTAAAACTAAAAATTCCTTAACTAAAACTAATTTATTATTTTCAGCTAATACCGAAAATACCGGTATTGCAATCACTAATCCTGAGTCTATAACACTTAAGAACTCAAACTTACTGCCCATTTTGGATTGCTGCATTTTGGATCACCTCAAAGTTTTTCTTTATCAAGTCTTTTTCTTACTTTTTCTTTTTTCCTTCTTCTCTTCTTTTTTTTTTTGCAATTTCTATGTTTATTGTGATCATTCTGTTATCAGTTGTTTTTTGTAAATCCCGTATTGACGAACTGTCGGCTTGGGGAAACACTGGGTTGCCACCCCCCCTCTAAGTTAATGGCGCAAAACTCCCTCCCCCTGAAAAAAAATCTCAACCTTCTCTCCCTTTTTTAAATTTTTAGCTCATCTTTTTTATTTTATTTATTTTTGAAATTATATCTTATTTATTTATTTATTTATTTATTTTTAATTATTATTATTATTATTATTATTTTAGAAGAAAAGTTATGTGCTGCGCTAATGGCATACCACACACACACACACAAACTAAATTAATATATGAAATGAAATATAAACAGAATAAAATAAAAGAAAATAAATGATTTAAATTAAAAAAAAAACAGTAAATAAATTTAAATAAATAAATTTTAAAAATTTAAAATTCTGAACAAAAAACTTATATGGCGCATCTTGCGCCATAATCCACCTCCCCACCCCCTTGTGGGCACCCCGGGGAAATACACTAAAAGTCGAATAATTCCCTTCCAATTTTACTGGTTTGAGCGCCCTGTGTTTCTCTTTAATTCTTCCTAATTTTAAAACTTCTTCCTTGTACAAAGTAAAGGACAAATTACGTTCCAAAAACACTTCTCACTCCCACTGCAATGTATTAATCAATTTTTGGCTATCTTTTCCCTGACGTATGTTCGTTCCTACACACGTTCGAAAATGTGGTCCTTTAAAATACCCCTCTCGAGCATTCTCGAATCGTTTCTCGTGATGTCTGCGTGCAAGTTCCCACGCACGTATCTCACGCAACTCAAAACCGATTAAGAGTAGATTGTTGAAATTTTGCACTATTCAGATCCTTTGTGGCGTCTATTTTAACACAGGAGCCCCCCCCCCCCAGTTCAGTGCAGCAAATTCCCTCCCAAAATTTTCCTCTTTCCCTTTTTTATTTTTAGCTCTCTTTTTTTTATTTTTTTTAATATTTTTGTTTAGTTATTCTTTAATTTTAATTATTATTATTATTTAATGAGAAAAGTTCTATGCTGCGCCAGTGGCATACACACACACAAACACGAACTAAATAAATAAATGAAATATAAACAAAATAAAATAAAGTGAAATAAATAATTTAAATTAAAAATAAATTTAAATAAATTAATGTAAAAAAAATTTAAATCCCCCAAAACTTTTGAAGGTGCAACTTGCACCACCACCCCCTAATGGGCACCCCTGGTCTTCCACATCTCTATTGTATAGCAATCGGCTGATTCTCTGGACCTCTATATTACTCGTATCTGAGCCTCTATCTCTATAGGCTCTTACGCACTCGTATTTGAACTGCTATAGGTGTGAACGTATTTGTATTTGAGGGTCTGGTAAGTGCGTAAGTACTGATGCTTGGGTCTCTATGTATGAAAAAGTATTCGATATTCGGTTTCGTTTCGCGTGGATCAAAACTGGTTAGCAGTAGAATGCGGAAATCTTGTATTTAACGCTTAGGTAACGCATAGTTAAGCGTTTTCTATCTCGGCTGCGATCGAATGTTTCAAAAGAATATTTAACTTGTTTTTTTTTTTTTTTTTTTTTTTTTTTTTTTTTTTTTTTTGTCAATCAAATTTAAAATCACATCAAGTCATTTCTCACAAACTAGGGTCTTCGGAAAAATCTTCAGCCCATCTCCAAAAGTTAAAATACATATTTAGAACCGCTTGGACATAGTGTTGGTGTAACATTTGTCCTAATACCTGTTTGTTACTTAATTGTGAGTGATCATAGATGTTTTGTAATCGAGAAAGCTTTCTGTTATCAGATTTCAATTGAAATCGCCAGCTCTCAAATATTCTATATTACTTAACAAGTGTACAAGGGACTGCGGTGTACACGTAAGATATTTTTATATGTTGGATTTATGATAGTAATTAATGAATCTTGCACCTGCTCTAGTCAAGAAAGTAAATAATCTAAAATTTAAAAAAATGCTTATTTATTTACCTAGAAATTGGGTGTGGTTGTGTTCGAGCTATGTTTTCACTTCAGGCTCATATAAAACTCAATTTTAACTGAACTTATTAAAAGAGTAAATATTTTAAGACAAGTATGAAGCTTTTACGTGAATAGAATCTTAAAACAAAAAGTGCAGTAAGTTAAAGTATCCATCAGCATATCAATAATACAAAATGGCAATTACTTTCCATCACGTTTAAAACCCATCAACTTTAACATTGTAAAAGAAAAAAATGAGCCATTGAAAATGACGTCCAAAAACAAAAGTGAAAATGAAAAAAAAGGGGATTCCTTGATGTCTGTGAGTACAAAACGGAGATCTAAAGCATGGCATCCCAATCTCAGTCAGCGGGGGGTACAGCTAAATGAATACGATGTTGGCAACAGCTTCGACTGAGACAAAAAATAGACTTTGGTTGCAACCGTAACTGATGGAACAATGGTTGCAGGTAGTCTTTTCAAAGCTACTGCTCTAGAAGAAAGCGTTGAGAAATTTAGATTGGGGGGCTATTTTTCCTTATAACGCAGTGTGTGCAAGCACTTTTTCTCTTTCGCAGTGAGCGCAAAGCGATAAAAAGAGCAATAAATAATTGTTTGTTTTTATTATCATCGTTTCGTTTCTTCATTGGCCTGTGCCTTTCGTAAATTATAAGAAATAGCGCTTTTAGATTGTTCCTCTCTCTTGCAATGTATTTTTATTTTCTAACATTTTGTTCGACCTATCTTTAATGAACTTTTTAAGGCATCTGCTGCATCATTTAAGTGAGCTCTTATTTTTATATTTTTACTATTGTTATCCTTCTTGATTGTCTACTCTGCAAAAAAAAAAAAAATAATGCCGCACAACCAATGGCATGTCATGGCATGTTTGAAATGGCAAGCTCGTAATTTCGAATTTTTCCATGAAGGGGGAGGTGGGGCAAGGGCACTTACGCAATGCAACTTTTATCGAAAAAGAGCAAAAACCACACCTACTTATATGTAAAAGCATAAATTTTTCAAAATCAGGAGCGAACAATTGATATGTCCAACCCCCCTGCACCCCTAAATGAGGGTGCTGTCCCTTTGTCTATCACAGAACCACTTAAAACATACATCATCAAAATTTTCATATCTCCTTTTGGGCCTCTATGGTCGTGGGAGGCCTTTGTCTAATTGGGACATCTGTGAAGTGGCAAATCTGCCACTGTGTATTACACAAACAAATCCCTAAGAAACGGAAATTCCATAAAATTTTTCTATTTACCGTGAAAAACAACTTCTTCTTGAGTGCATTACTTAGAAGCTGTATCAGTTAAAAGAAAATTTTTGTTGGAAATTCAATTCCAGAGTTCCAAAGGATAGTACTGCAATTTTCTTCTACAGGGTGTATTTAAGCATGAAATTCAAGACTTTAATACACATTTTGAGAATTTAAAGTAAATTATGTATTTCCGGCTCCTAAGTTTTAGAAATCTGCAACGCATTTACAATTATTCTTTTTTTTTCTTATTTTTAAAGAGGCAGCATTTTAAAAACAAAATATTGAGAACGTGTAACCAACTTGTTCAAAAGTACTTCGCATTTTAAAAATAAAATTCTACGTAATAGAATTTATGTAATTTACAATATATGTTGCAGCTCGTGATATTCCGAAACGCTGTTTATTTTAGAAGCAGTAAGAATATTTTCATAGTAGAGGTACCCGCACGACTTTGCCCATAATAGAAAATTAAAAGGTATTTTGGTTCACCTGTATATTTACAAACGAGCTGATGCGTGCATCACATGAATTCCTATTACTCCAATTTCATGTCATATCCCCATTACTGGCAATTTTAATGTGATTCAATAGTTTACTCTCTAAATATCACCAACAGTGGCCAAATTGAAACAGATGTTTAAAAAAAAATCGCCACATTTATCGCAAAGTTGGCGACAAAACGGCGACCAAAAGACTGGCAATATATCGCCAAATGTCCGCCAACCTATAACATCACTTGAATTTACATCGAAGTTAACAATGATTTTCCCCCAAAAAAGGGGCAAAAGACTCCTTTAGAAACAACCTAGTGCAACCAAAAGGAGAAGTGAACAACTATAGACCCCACTAGGAGTCTACTTACCAAATTTTAACTCTCTGGGACTTACCGTTCTTGAGTTATGTGACATACATACGCACAACATACATACGTACATACAGACGTCACGAGAAAATTCGTTGCAATTAACTCGGGAATCGTCATTATGGATATTTCGCGTATCTGTACATTCTTAGGCACTTATCCACGTGTGGTAGAGTCGAAAAAAAACTCAATGTTCATTCAGGGGTGAGTAAAATGGAAATTAAGGTCGATTTTTGAATGAAATTTTTTTTCGCGAATACAATACTTCCTTTTTTGTAAAAGGAAGTAATAATGTATGGTGAATTTTCTCGCCAATTGGCATGTGCCCATGTTACGGTTCCACGTTATGATAACTTTGCTCGGAAAAATTTTCTTAAAATTGGAATAGAAAAAGAACCACATCGAACTTTCAAAAAATCGCTTCGAGGTGCACACCCCCATGCTACAAACTAATTTTGTGCCAAATTTCATGAAAATCGGCCAAACGGTCTAGGCACTATGCGCGTCCCAGAGATCCTGACAGACAGAGAGTGATCCTGACAGATAGAGAGAGATCCGGACAGAGAGACTTTCAGCTTTATTAATAGTAAAGATGTAGAACAACTAACTTAAAATTTTTGCAGCATTTACCTGCTTTCCAGATTTTGGAATTCCAAAAATGTAGCAACCTCTGCAAAGGCATTTTTGAACTATTATTTTCGAAAATGTGTTTCAATTTATTTTAATCTATTTTTTCCTTTTATTTTTTGAAACTGTTCTACTTGTTTTAAACTTCTCAAAGCATAAACAGCAGGTCTTCAGAGTCATGCATAAAAATTGCATTATCAAAACAGGACTCAAAAAACTTCAGCCCCGAATGCAAAAAGTTCCTTATCGGTTATGTATCACTTGGGTACGTAACTTAATAAATAATATCCGAAACTCTTTTGTGCTTTTATCATGCAAAGATATAGCCCAGGGCTCATAAAGTGGGTGCCGCTTGGAGTGGCGAAGGGTGCCGCGAAGTGCCCGTGATATCAATACATACATATATTGAAAAAGCAAATGAAAAAAGCGAGAACATCAAAATGGAAAATGAAAAAGGTGAACCCAGGACCAATACTTTCTCAAGGTGGGGATTGGCCCTAAAGTTCACAAGGCAATTTCTACTAGCAAGAGGGAAGGTCCCAATAGCTTGCTACCCTCCCCGAGGGCCTTAGAAGAGAAATGAATCAGAGAACATACTTTAAGATAAAAGAGCAGAAGAAAGTTCCGGAGTGCATCCAAACGGAATGAGCACATAGAAACTAAAATTGACCTGCACGTGCCAGGCAAAGATGCAGTTGGAACACGGCAGCAGCGGGACATGGAATTGAAAACCGTGGAGTTGAAAAAACCTGGAGTATAGTAAAGCCGAGGAGAGAAAAAACAAAAATTGGATCGGAAATTACATCAGAAAAATTCAGGATAGCTCCTGGCAGGACCTTCATAGCTTAGGTGGCCTTACTGCAATAATACAATTGCGCTATACTTCACTCTGCTAGGCAATTCCCTACTTTTCTAATGTAGCTTAAATAAAAAGATTGAGGGACTTTATTATAGTCTAAAGTGCTTTTCATTAAATTAAGATTTTTAGAAACAAAATCATTTCTGCTGCAGATAGTTTTAATTCTGTTAATTTCATTAATCAAGGTATTACGAAAAACTTTAATAGAAATATATATATATATATATATATATATATAAAATAAAGATGGACTAGGGTGCCTTCCAAAAATTATAATTCTTCAAAGAATGCCGGTGACTGGAAAAGTTTGGGAATCCTCAATATAGAAAGATAATAAAAAATCATTAATTTAAGCAGTTTTGATAATAATTCTCTGTTCAATCGTTAGTTACAACTAATAATCTAATTGGAACAGTTAAAATTATCAACTAATTATTTAAAGTTTATTTGATAGGTTATTTGATAGTTCTTTAAAAGTTCTTTGATGACTGTCAATTTCCTAAGAGCTCTGTTTAGAACTCTTAGAACTTGAAATATATCATAAAAAACAGTTCTCTTTTTATTCATTGCTCTTTACTACCCATTTTATATAAAATAAATTCTTCTAAAACATTGCACTCCTTTTTGATTGCGTACCTCATAAAATTAAACCAAAGGATTTCTAATTATTTTAATTTTGTTTTTACAAAATGATATATTTTTTCTCGTTTAGCTATTTAAGCGCGAAAGACTATTAGCAGTCCAGTGATCTTCGGCTTTCCAGACACCAGGTGGGACACGCAAGATAAAAGGGAAAAAAACTTGGCATTGCCTTCAAGCTCATGACGTCATTCAAAAAGAAATGTTCAGACAAATCACCTTTAGAGGGTAGGTTAATTCAGAAATCAAAACAGTTGCGGTTGTCTGTGTCGTTTTCTGGCGCTTTTGGAGATATAAATCGGTCCTTAGACTTAGATTTCCGGTAAGCACTTGGAGTGGGCGATTCTAGAAAGTGAAATTATTTTTAATTCATTGCTTGTTAGAAAGTCTGTGAATGAAAGTGATGACGTTGTTCCTACTCATCTGTTTTCGAGCTGTCAGTTTTGATTTATCTTTAGTTTTATTTGTCTTTTAAAACTACACGGAAAAATTCAGATTCAACACGAACGTTTTAGAGCATATAAAGAAAAGAATTTTAAATTTTTTTTAAACAAAATATTTACATATTTCATATTATATGCAGTGATTATTTTCTGTTCTTCACTTTTATAACCATTTCTAAACTAAACTTATCGTTTAAGAATTTTTTCGCAATAACATGTTTACACAGTCACACGTGCAGCGTGCGCAATATGTATCTAACGCGCAATATGTGAGCGCAATTTTGTATATGTCGATAAAAATGTAGCTTTTTTTAAAAATATGTTTAGATAAAAACTGAGGTTTTTTTATATTCTTATGTTAAGTTCGGAAAATCCACGATGCAACCAAGGCAAAAACTGCATGTCTTCAAAATGTGCAGGATTCACACTAAGCATTTTCCTAAGAAAAATGTTTTTCATTACTAACGAACTTGAAAACAAAATCCAAACCTTTTTACAGAACACAGTCTAAAAACTATTCAATCCGAAAGACTAATCACGTAATTTAAGTTTGAGGTTGACATTTTTTTTTTCACTCATTTATAGATGTCCAGTTTCCTTTTTGGGAAAGTGTGGAAGGTAATTTAGTTAAGAATTGATAGACTCGTTTTCAAATTTTTTATAATATAAATTTACTCACTTTTAATATTTTAAAGTAATCAATTTAACAAACTCTTCCTAACAATCACTGATAATTATTTAAAAAATTATGAGCTATATATGCAATAAACTTTTCCTTGAAGAGTATTAAACTTATGAATTCCGTAAGAAATAAACTTTTCTTTTTAATGACTGGTTGTATCTAAAGGTTATGAACTCTATAAGCAGTAAACTTTTCCCTTTAATCACTGGTAGTATTAGTATATAGAAGTTATAAATTCTAAAAAAGCAAAAACTTTTCATTTTAATTGAAAATTTATGAATTCTATGTACAATAAACTATTATTTTTAACCACTGATAGTATTCTAAACTTATGAATTCTAAGCAATAAATGTTTCATAATAATCACTGGTAGTATTCGAAAGTTATTGACTCTATAACGAAAAATTTTCTTTTTAATTCAAAAGCTATGAGTTCTATAAGAAATAAACTTATTTTAACCACTGGTAATATTCAAAAGTAATGAATTCTAAAAGCAATAAACTTTTATTTTGAACCATTAACACTATTCGAAATTAATATCTTCTCTAAGCAAGAAACTTTTAGCCACTGATACTATTCAAAATTAATGAATTCTATAAAAATAATGTTTGCCCTTTAACCACTGACATTATTCAAAACTAACTAACTCCATAAGAAAAATTTCGTTTTTAACCACTCAAACGTAGTACTCAAACGTAAGAAATTCTGTAAACCAGAAATGTTCCTTTTTAACCACTGATACTATGCAAAAGAAATGAATGCTATAAACATTGTTTTGTTTTTTCCTTTTAACCACTGAGTGTTTAAAAGTAATGAATTCTATGAGAAAACAACTTTTCCTTATAACCGCTGGTAATATTCAGAAGTAATAAATTCCATAAGCAATAATTTTTTCCTGAACTTTGTTCTACTTACGTTCTTTTCACTTACCCATTCCCATTGAATGCTTAATCGATTTTCTCATAACTTATATTTCTTCTTCAACGTAGACTGTAAAAGCTATAATTATATTTGGAAAAATAAATAACGTAAACATACCACAGCGAAATATTTCTGCATTGCTCTTCATTATGCTGCTTGCAGTAAATTTGTTCTGTTAGTAGGTAAAGATGCGATTGCGAGACTAATATGTTATGTAGATGGTAATAAAAGGCAATTTTGTATGCTTGATATTAGTCAAATTCTTGAATTTCAAGCACTTTTAAACTTTAAGAAAGGAAAGAAAAATGCATTAAAATTTTAATAAATTTATTTACAACTAGTGGTACTCTTACGGCTTTGCCCGTAATAGAAAATCAAAAGGTCATTTGGTTCGCCTGCTTATTTATAAATAATGGATGACGAATTTTTCGACAATTTGCTATGATAATTTGCCCGCCCATTTTATGGAAACTTGCTCGTCCACGTTAGGGTAGTTTGCTAATCCATGTTATGGTAATTTACTCGTGACGTTATGATAATTTGCTCGATAAAATGTTTTTAAAATTGAAACTTGCTCGTCCACGTTAGGGTAATTTGCTAATCCATGTTATGGTAATTTACTCGCCACGTTATGGTAAATTTGCTCGATAAAATGTTTTTAAAATTGGAATAGAAAAAGAAAAAAATCGAATTTACGAAACTTCGCTTCAAGGTGCTCACCCCTATGCTACGAACTAATTTTCTGCCATATTTCATGAAAATTGGCTGAACGGTCTTGGCGCTATTCGTGTAACAGACAGAAATCCAAATATCCAGAGATCCAGACATACAGCTTTAATATTAGTAAAGATGATTCTATTTTTTGCACCCTATATGGTGGTTGCGCCAAAAAGGCCATGTAGACCAATAAGACCAACTACTACTTTTTTGTATAGAACAGCAAAAATACACCAGGTTGGGATTTTATCATCATCAGAAAGATTAACTGGTGATAAAGCGATATCAATGAGCGGCTTGTTATCAACAAGCAAAAGTGTAGCAATAGTTACTATAGAACAGTGCTTCTAAATCGGTGTGCCTCGGCACACTGGTGTGCCACGACAAGGTCCTTAGTGTGCCACGACAAGGTCCTTAGTGTGCCGAGGTATTTTCGGAGTTGTAAAATAAGGATGAACACCTATTTTACCTGTGCAAGAAATGACATATAATGTTCCTAGTTTCATCAATTGTTGCTAGTTTCATTAAATTAATAACAACGATGTGAACATTTATTTTACCAACATGTAAAGAAATCGTTCGGGGAACGATAGGTTCCGATGCATTGAATAGCAGGGGTGCCCACAAGGGGGGGATTATGGCGCAAGTTGCGCCATCAAAATTTGGGGAGGGATTTTTTAAAATTGCTTTTTATTTATTTATTTATTTATTTTTAACTTAAATTAGTAGGTATTTATTTTATTTTATTCCGTTTATTTTTTATTTTATTTATTTAGTTTGTGTGTGTGTGTGTCAGTCATGGGCGTAGCACAGAAACTTTCTAATAAAGTAATAATAATAATTAAAAATAATTAAATACAGAAATAAATAAAAAAAATAGTTAAATACGTAAATAAATACAAAATATTTAAAAGAATGAATAAATAAAAAATATTAAAAAGAAAAAAAATTAAAAATTATTTAAAAAATTAATTAAAAAAAGAGCTAAAACAAAAAGGGGGGGAAGAGAGTTGAGGAAAATTGGGACGGGAAGAATTTGCGCCATTGAACTTGGGGAGGGGATGGGCACCCGTGTTGAATAAAGTGGTCAAAGTGTCAATTCCAGACGATGTTATCAAGGGAATAATTAATGACATGGTGGGGGAAATTAAAAACAATGGTTCATAAACTACAAGTAGCTAATTTTCTTTTAAACTTCAAGTTGATGAATCAACTGATATAAAAGTTGCAGTTGAGCGAGATACTACGTCACGAATATTACGTTTGCGATATTTGACGCATTTAGCTTCTAAAAAAATGATTTTTGAAGAACCCCCGACATTAAACTTAAGATTAATATATCCTTCAAAGTATCGTGTACCTAGTACGTGTAACGTACGTACTTATAAAGTATACGTAGTAAGTAAAAAAAAACGTTTTAAAACGGTTCTAAATGAAAACAAAAAAAACCGCTCAAATAAAACAAAGATTAGTAGAAAATGTTTTGGAAACGCTCAAAAAATACCTTTGTTCGAATCGGATTATTTTCTGAAAAAATATTTGGAGGTCAATGAAGCAAACAAAGAAGCAGATCGACAAAGAAACACACAATTTCTGCATCTCATGCGCCTACTTTGAAAGTTTTTTTCCGTCAAATATTTGTACTAAATTTACCATTTTCTTTTTTCCTTTTTTTAAAATTTAATTTTAAGGTTTGTTTTTCAGTTTTGAGAGAAACTAGGGTGAAAAGGAAAGCATGTTTTATTGCTCGCCAATTGAGAGCAAGTCAGTGTTGGGAGAGGGAGGGTGCCACTTCCAGTAGTGCTTTTTTTTTACAAAAAAAAAAAAAAAAAACCGAGCTGATGTGTGCATCACATGACTTCCTTTTACTCCAATTTAATGTAATTTACACATTATTGGCAATTTTAATGTGATTCAATAGTTTACACTCTAAATATCACCAACCGCAAGGCTTCACTTGATACGCGTCTTATCAGGCTCAGTCCTTTCAATAAAAGTTGTAGTGTGAAATCAATCAATCAAACAAAAATCCCGGTCAGACTCCAGCGACATCTGTTGGATTTTGTGGCAACTTTTATCTATATAAACATCAGATAAGTTAAAATTTAAAGAGAATAGGTATTCAAAATTGAGTTCAAAAGTATTTGAGTTAATTTAAAAGCGGATTTTTTCTTCCTGAAAAAAAAATGTTTGTGTGTGTGTAAAAAGATATTTTAGGTAAAAAACGGAAAAATTTAAAACTTTGTTTTCAAAAAAAATTAAGTTTTGAAATAAAATCACATAAATATAAGCTAAGAAAGATGTTTATCTGGTTAAATCATTGTAAATTCCGTGTATGAAAAAATTTTGTGATAAATTATTCCAACTTTTCGCAGTGAAGCATTTAAAAAATTATTTGATTAATGTAACTGCAAACCTTCAATAAATATAAATAGAAGTTAGTATTTTTTAGAATTTATACATTAAATTAAGATTTTAAACGAGCTTAAAAAGAAGTTTTCTGTTAGAAAACGTATGTGAATAAAATATTTTGGAAATACTGTTTTTTTTTGGGGGGGAGGAGGGGGTGAATTTCTGCATCCAATTAATAAAAAACAAATATTGTAAATTTGGTTCTGAAGGAAATTATGCGTAATATAATAAAATTAAACGTTACATCTTATGGACGAAATCATACTGTCTATTAAACATATGAACTACTGTCTGACCACGGATTGTATGGTAAGACAAACATTCGTTTTTACAGCCGAAAATGGACGAATCTATTATTTTTTAGCGATGCCAGCTTTTGCAGAAGCAGAGTCTCATTCAAATAAGCGGAATATCGGCATCAAATTTTTACTTTCCCCCCTCATTCAGATGGACGTTTGAAAATTCCATACAATCCGTGGTCGGACAGTATGCTCAATAATTTGTATCAAGAAAAAGCATTTTTACTTTCTTCTATATCTAATATATAGAAGAAAGTATTGGATTCGTGCAAATTTTCGAATTTCGAATTTTGACGGATTCGTACGTTTTGAGGTGTGCTGAGTCCATTTCGACCATTTTTGGAAAATGTCTGTCTGTCTCTGTGTGTGTGTGTGTGTGTATGTATGTATGTGTGTGTGTATGTATGTATGTGTGTGTGTATGTATGTGTGTCACGTCTGTGTGTGACCAGTTTTTTGTGGCCGCTCTACAACAAAAACTACCGCATGAAATCGAACGAAATTTTGTACACATATGTGCCTCTATGTGAACTTGTGCCCATTAGTTTTTGGCGCGAATTCCTCCAAGGGGGGTGGAGCAATGGGACGTTTTTCGAGTTACGCGTGCTTGCTATTCCTCAGGAAGTAACAGGCGGAATCAAACAAAATTTGATCCGTATGTTGGTATTAACAGGAACAGGTGCTGATTCAATTTTGGTGTCAATAACTCAAACGGGGGTTGAGCTATAGAACGTTTTTTGTCGTCGATTGTGACTGCTGTATCTCAAGAAATAATGAACGGAATGAAAGAAAAATTTATCGGCAAGTAGCCCTTAGTGGGTATAAGAACTGATTTTATTTTTGTGTCAACAGCTAAAAAGGGGGGTAGCGCAATCACCCGTTCTTTTTTTCCATTTTGAGTGCCCTATCTCAAGAAGTAATGCTACGTTCTGGTTGAAATTTGGAATATATGTGAATCCATATGTAAACAGGCTCTGGTTTAATTTTGACGCCGATCGCTCCAAGAGGTGTTGATTTTTTTTTTTTTTTTTTTTTTTTGCGAATAAAAATATTTTTATTAATGCAACAATAAGAAAGATAAATCGTAATAGATTGTCGTCTGCGTATTTCTCGTGATTTTAATTGTATGGAAATGATAGGAAATATTATCTCAATGATTTAAAATTTTTAACTGTTGCCATCTTATGTTTGTTAACAAATAAAATATTTGTAATTAATTCAAGCAAGGCTTTTAAAATAACTTTCAATTTTCGCTCTTTGCTTTGCTTTTGCAATAATTCAGACATTGGGATGGTCGTCAAGTTTTTGTATGTGTAATTTTGTTTTTGTTAGGAATATTGCTTCCTCGTCAAGCATGGGGAGGGATCAGAAAAAGGAAAAATATAGAAGAAAGTTTCGTGATGGCCACAACATACTAGTTTTTTTTTAGTTTTATTATGCAAAAATTAATTACATATGCTTCATCAAGCACAACTGATAAATATATTTATCAGTTAAAACAGAAAGCAAATGAATGTAGCGATTGTTTCTCATAATTATTATAGATCCAGGCAACGCCGGATAGTTTTGTTGCTTGATAAATATATTTATGGAAACATTCAAAAAGCTATTTATAATTTTTTTCTTATTTTAAAGTTTAATTCAAAAATTTTTTTTAAAGACATATTCTGAAAATGGTGAATAGCTCAGTTTAATATCTTTATTTTTTTCACTATAAGAACTAATAAAATGCACAAAAAATACATAGAAATACAATTATTTTAAAGAATGTTATGTAGAAAACATATCAAATTAAAACTTTGCCATGAAACTGATCGTTAGTATCGATCATTATACATTACAATTTATATCATTAAGGAGTACGTCGTATGTTCAAGAAAAAGAAATTTAAATCATTTAAAAGTACATTGAAACAATAATGAATTGTTGAAACATGCCAATACAAATTTTAAAATTTTTACTTGTTGAAAAAAAATAAATAAAAATAATAACAGTTAAAAAAATAAAAACAAACCCATTGAGAAGGAATACTAATGGAGGGAGCAATAGCAAATGTCTCAGTGAAATAAGCTTGGGATCCAATGTTTCCCAGGTCAGGTGACTTGTTTGGCTGGGAAGTTGTCGCGTTTTGGCACGCAATCGCTCTTTTAGCATTAAATATTTTTCAGACGACGCGACGGCGCTTATTATGAAGTCGGGCTACAAATCAGAGCAACTCTGGCTCCAACTCCTTTACCGCATAATAATAAATAAATGAATAAATAACGGATACAAATACAGGCCTATCATTCAAACTCCCTCTGCCCACTTCTTTCCAGATTTTAAAATATAATGCAATTGCATTTTTCATGTATTTTGATGTTTATTCCCTGAAATGACGGGCATGTACAAATAGTTTAAAGTGTTCTGTTATTGACTGAAAATTTATGGATTTATGTGTATTGTAATCAATGTTTTGAAATGATTTCATACGCAGGCATACTAGTATTTAAATTTAAGCATAAAAATAGCAAATCTTTATTCTTGCGCATCTGCTGTTCACAGGAGCTTGGCGAGAAGATACTCGCCAACAATGCAAATGTACACAAAATGCCTAAGAGCCGTTAAAATAATTACTAGTTAACTAAAAAGTGTTTTTATGAAACTAAAATGTTATTTGCACTCAAGATATGCAATATTTTATAACTTTTATAGGTAAAATAAGTACAAAAATTTAAAAATTATAGGCAACTGTGGAATATGTACTCGTTGAACGCAAATAAATGATATTTTTTCTTTATTTAGAAGTAAAAAACATTCGTACATGCTAGGGAAAAGTTACTGGACCTCCTGGTGTGGCTTTTTCCTCGCAGTTTTCAATGCTAGAATACAGCACTATTACTATAAATCTAATTTTTCTCTTCTACAGTTAAAGGATGTTATCATGCATGGCTTCAGCTAATGAAAACTTCTTCAACGGTTACGGTCAACTCGAAATTGCTCCCCAAGTCACATGGTGCTGTTGCCGTATCGGGATAATAGGGTTGCACTCTCTCCATCTATTCCTTCTCAATGAACAAACCTGTTAAAAAGGTAAAGGGTATTCAAAAGTTTACGCATTGTGAGGAAATTTAAAGGGGAGAAATTTCGCCACCTTAATAAGTTATGCTACAAAAAAAAAAAAAAAGAAAAGAAAAGTTCCACAAACTTTTAAATTATTTGCTAAAGATCAAATTTAAAAGAAGCCATTAAGTAGCATAAAAAGTGACATTTAAATGAAAAAAAAATAATTTATTAGAAAATTAAATTAAGCTATTTAGTAATCCGCTAAATCTAAACTAAACAGTATTAGGAAGCAACCACGTTACTATAATCCAGTCAAAGATAAATTAAAGTGTAAAATAATTCGCTAAATAAATGTATCAATTGATTAAAAAACAATAAAAGTTCCATCAAAGTATCAGAAGAACAAACATTGGCTGCAGCAATTTTAGCAATAAGAAGAGTTTTCGCCAATTTCACATGTTCCGCGAGGAGATAATTCCCCCGTGATTTTAATGTGAATATTAAATGGCAAGAAATAAAGAAAGCTGTCAAATTTTGTAACGCCAAGGATTACATATATGTGTGTCACGATGCATTTCATATCTTGGCGATTGTTTTTCATTTTATTTGTTGCCCCCGTATTTGGTTTTTTGGTTTCAATAAAATGAAGTTTTTGTTGTTGTCAAATATAGTTTGTTCAGTGGATTTTTTAAATATTTTACTGAAACTTTTAATATTGTTTCCTGGGTGGTTTCATTTACTGGGAGAATTATTGAAACTTTTAATAAATATATAGGTAATAAAACTATATGTAATAAAACTTTAGTTGCTTTCGATAACCTAATTTATTTATTTGTCGAAACAAAATTATTTTGCCTTTTTCGTGGATTTTCAATCAAGAAAAGTAAAATAATTCGCCAAATAAAAAACAAGCTATTAAATGTGAGAAATCTCGTTAAAATATTTTGCTAAATCAATTTCAATTCTCCATTATTATGTGATATAATCAGCTATTAACCGAGTCATAAATAAAAATTTAAAGTGTGTAATTCTTGTAAAAATAGAAAAAGAACCAAACATATGACGATGTAAACTTTATTTTTCAATTTTCGCCGACTATGATGTAAGTGCAATTTTTAAATTTTCGGCAAGGTAAAGAAAACTCACCAAGCCAAGCGACGTACCCATAACGAAATAATATCAAAAGAGAAAATATGTATTGCAGTCTTACCGATATTGTGAGAATAAAACAATTATTGTCGAAATCTTGACGATTGCGCCATTAAATACCTCTTTTAAATATGCAGTAAAATACTATATAATTTATAAACAGCAAGGTTTCCTTCTTAGACTTTTTTTTTTTAATTTAGAGGAAGAGTAATGTTTGAACCCTTCTCGATATCAACTCACATTAAATGTCTCGGAAATTTTATACGTAATCCCTAGGCCCGACTTACTAAAAGTGAGGTCCAAGGCCTACAATGCTTTGGAGTCCCCTGTGCTTCAGGGATGCATTTTACCAGAAGTGAAAGTCTATGAGAAATAGTTGAATCCCGAGTTGGAATCATTGAGAAGTATTCCTTCTCAATGGGTGGAACCAGCTTTACCTGAAAAGGGAATTTATTTTTCCTGAAAAACAGACCTAGTACGCCGTTCGGGCATCAATCCATCCTGCACTACACATCGGTTAACTATATCAATGAAATTTTACGATAAAGATTGAAAAAGCATCACTTTTTACAGCAGAAATAATTTGTTAACTAATGTAAACAAAGTTTTCCCCGGTTATACTTCAGCGCTCTCTTATGTGCAAGTCGGCGCGTTTGATCTTTTGAGAAACGACTGAGCCTGATAAGACGCGCATCGAGTGAAGTCTTGCAAACAGTGACCAAATTGAAACCAAATTTAAACATAGATGCAACCTGGAGACGGCTTTCGCTATTCGCAACTCCAGTGAACTGTAGGGGGCACTGTAGCCACTTTCTAATGGCGGACGAAAAAGGTAAAACAAACGCACGTGGTAACGAAGAAAATGCTAACAAGCATAGTAAATTTTGTTCGTATGCATGATTTTTTCACTTTATTCTTTTTAAGTCAATTTTCAAAGTCTTGTTGATATTCCGGCCCACGTAGAAAGAAATGAGAACTCAAGAAGCATTACTAAACGTCAAACATTAATGCAAACTACGTAGTTCGTAGTTCTAAGCACCCATTGCCACGATGTTGAACTCGATATTTATCAATTCTTGATATAAATAAATAATAATTGTGGCCTTACAAGAATAAAAATTAATGCTAGATAATTTAATCATATGACATTACGAATTATTATCAAAAGAAGATGATAAATCTTTGCCTTGCTTGGCTAGCGCTAATTGTTTTGCATTTGTAGCTGAGTTATTTTTCTCAAATTGCCAAATCGGTTAATTTAAAATTTTTCTGTTTCGTATTTTTTTAATTTCTGAATTATGATTTAATTCTGTCATGTCATGCAAATCATCAACAATTTCTCGCGGATATATGGTGTTAGTTTTCTTTTTAATTGATCTACCATTGTTTCTTTTTACTTTTCGAATTCTGTAAACTTTCTAACATTTTATTCCACTCATGATAAAAATTAAGAATGGTTTAACAAACATGCGGAATCTCGCCAAGGCTACTTTGCTCGCACAATACTAAATCAATAACCCTAAACAAATTTGGCGAAACCTTTCAGCTGAGAATAAAAGCAATAAAGTAAATTCTTTCTCGGTTAAACATTTTTCACTTCGTTTTACGATAATATATTCAAGAAAATGTTTTGCATTTTGTCTATTCCAACTAAGTGCTGCTGTAAAATATGGTTAGTTAAATTAATTTAAGATTAAAAAAAAAAAAACACATTCTTACAAATTCACACAAAACAATAAAAAATTTACCTGGTATAACGTTATCCAAGTTTGTTAATCCAGAGTTTTACGCTTTCGCCATTTACGACAATCATCACACTTTTTAGAGGGAAATAATGAAAACTAACATTATTTTGAGAAGATCGAGAATACCATTAAGGGACGAAACAATTTCTGTAGCTGAAAGCAATCTAAGACACATCGATTACGTTAATAAATACTCAGAACAAACTGCCAGTGTTTACGTCAATAGACACTCGTGGAACGCAATGTGGCAATGTTTTGGTTTTTTCGTCAGTTTTGTAAATCACCGCAAGGTAGCGTATTCGAGCGCTGGAGTTGCGAATAGGAGCAGCATCGTGAGGACCCGGTCGACGGTGATGCTGCAGAGGGTGGCGGTGGGAAAATAAAATCAAAGGACATCAAAACAGTCAAGTAAGAACAATAAGCAATCGTGATTGCTCAAAAAAAAATCTTCCAAATTTGTCGCCAAGTTGGCGACCAAACTTGGCGACCAAAAGACTGGCCATACATTGCCAAGTGTCCGACAAATTATAACACAATTTGAGTTTACATCGAAATTAACAATGATTTCCCCCCAAAAAGGGGCAAAAGACCCCCTTAGAAACATCCGAATGCAACCAAAAGGAATGGTGCACAACTAGACCCCACTAGGAGTCTACGCACCGAATTTAAACTTTCTAGGACGTACCGTTTATGAATTTATGCGAGATACATACACACATACACACATACGCACATACGTACATACAGACGTCACGAGAAAACTCGTTGTACTTAACTCGGGGATCGTCAAAATGGATATTTCGGGTGTCTACGTTCCCAGGCATATATCCATGTGTTGCCGAGTTGAAAAATAAACTCAACATTCATTTAAGTGTGAGCAAAATGGAAATTAAGGCCGATTATTGAGTGAAAATTTTTTCGCGAATACAATACTTCCTTTTTTGTAAAAGGAAGTAAAAAACGCATATATTATTTTCAGAAAATGGGGAAAAAACAGGGTTAGACACAACCTTTCAAGCATTGTGTTAGTATTAAATCTTTAGTTCTCTAAGATCTTGCTGTTTTTTTTTTTTTTAATTAACAAAATTTTCTAGCTTGTACAAAAATCGCACATTAAAATTAAAAGAAAAAAACTATAAAGGAAGAAATTTAAAAAAAATAATCATTTAAGTACAGAATAAACGAGCTCAGGTGTGCATCACATGACTTCCTTTTACTCCAATTTAGAGATAATAGTGCCTCGGAGTGCGCAAAGAAACGCTTTAAATATTTTCACCCTAAGTTTGTTACGAACCGAAGCAAAGAAAACGTTTTATAGAGATGACTTTTCGCAATATTGGCAGTTTTAATGTGATTCAACTCTCTAAATATGGCCAAATTGAAACCAGATTTAAAAATAAAAATCCAAATTCGTCGCCAAGTTGGCGACAAAACTTGACGACCAAAAGCTTGGCGATATATTGCCAAATGTTTGCCAAATTATAGCACCGCTTGAGTTTACATTGAAATTAACAATGATTTTACCCCAAAAAGGAGCAAAAGATCCCTTTTGGAACATCCGAACGCAACCAAAAGAAAAGGTGCACAACTAGACCCCACTTGGAGTTTGTGTACCAAATTAGTTTACTCTCTAAACATCATCAACAGTGACCAAATTGAAACCAGATTTTAAAAACAAAATCGCCAAATTTGTCGCTAAGTTGGCAAAAAGACTTGGCTACCAAAATACTGGCAATATATCGCCAAGTGTCTGCCAAATTATAACACCACTTGAGTTTATATCGAAATCAACAATGATTTACCCCCAAAAAGAAGCAAAAGACCCCTTTTGGAACATCTGAACGCAACCAAACGAAAAGGTGTGCAACTAGACCCCACTTGGAGTCTATGTACCAAATTTCAGCATTCTAGGACATACCGTTCTTGAATTATGCGAGATACATACACACATACGAACATACATACGTACGTACGGGCGTCACGAGAAAACTCGTTGTAATTAACTCGGAGATCGTCAAAATGGATTCTTCAGGTGTCTATACGTTCTTAGGCATGTATCCACGTGTGGTCGGGTTGAAAAAAAAAATCAATATTCATTTGGGGGCGAGCAAAATGGAAATTAAGGCCGATTTTTGAGTGAAAATTTTTTCGCGAATACAATACTTCCTTTTTTGTAAACGGAAGTAAAAAGAGAGAGCTGAAAATGCTTAAAAGCATGCAAAACACTAAAGTTTAAAGGAAAAATATGTCAAAGGGGAAGACTAATACCTCACACACTGTCTCAAGCAAACCAGTTTTCTTATTTTATTTTTCATGTTATCGGTCGAGTAGGTACAGTGTTTAGCCAAAGTTTATAATCTATTTTACTTTTCATTGCTACTTTTTTTTTATCTATTTCTTGAAACAAAAAAACTGTTTTTGAGTCTGAAGTTTTCTGGATATTTTTCAGCTTAAAACTAATTATTATTATTTGTGTTTCAGATAAGGAGCTTTAAACTTACATTATATTCACTAGTGATGAAAATCTTTTAACGTTTCCGAAAATGGTAAAAACAAAAAAAAAAAAAATATTTTGCTTGATCTCTTTGTACATACTGTAAGTCAAAAGATATTTACTGAACCATATATATTCGAATTGGATTAAAAATTTTACAGAACTTACCTATTTCTAAGTGTTCAAAATCGTAAGAAAAAAAGTCAAAAGAAAAAAGTAAACTCCGGAATAGGGTGTCCTGACCACAGTCGTTCATAGAAAAAAGGAAGTATTCTGAATTTAATTACTCCCTTAAAATTTATTAGGATGGGGAGATGAGAAGAGGAAGAAGGACGAAAACTCAGGCAGACCGCTATTTCCCCATCTCTAAACCCTTCTTTTTTTTTTTTTTTTCAATTTTTCAACGTTAGTTTTAACTTCTTAAAATATGTTTAGAAATTTTTTACTGTTCATCAAAGCCGTCTTTCATGTCTTTGTTATTTCTTTTTTACTTTTACGGGAAAGTGAACTAAGATATAAACATTCACAACTTTCTTATTAACTCTTGATTCATGCTGCTAACTTTTTTCTAATTTTATTAGAAAGAAATGAAACTAAATTGAAATAACCTCTTAACATCGGCCCTTTAGGCTCTGTATGAACTTGAGATTAATTTATACATTAACTGACAGCACTTTCTTTCCATATAAAGTTTCACAGCATAATTTAAGTCACGTAAGAAACGTATAGATATTGAATAGAATGCACTATAAAAACATCTATGAATGCGATTTTACGCTACGTAACACCCCTCCCCCCCATAAAAAAAAAAATATTTTCAAAAAAGATGCGGTTTTTCCCCCATTTTTCGATTATCCATATAGTTGTTAATTTTACCTATCACACCCATTTTTTTAAAGATGACTAAATCCCAACAGCACAAACGTCAAAATAGGACCATAAAGTGAAAGTTTCATTTAAACGTTTCATAAAAGTTTTTAAATAGTTGTCACATCGTTAGCAACCATTTTACAACGTTTATAAAACGGGTAGTCGTCGTGTGCTACTTGAGTAGTAGCTTGACGGTCCCGAAACGTCACTGCAAAATTATCGACGGGTCGCAGCAACGCACGAACGACAAACTGCGACGACGTCAAAAAGAGATGTTTCAGTGATATTTTCATAAAGTCATAATGCCACAAATTACTTGTTGCAGTGACGTGGCAATAAAATAACATGAAACATGTCACAGCGTGACACCTGTCACAATTTTGTCCCTTAGTGAGAGTGACCTTGTGATCATGAGTGACGTTCCAGTAATGTGCTGCCAGTGTACAGTAAGTTACCATGATATGTTGTGCTGCCAGGGAAGCTTTACATGCTTTCTCAATCAAAAAATATGACAATTGAGAGTGATTCAAATGAATTATTCTGTGTTTGTAAATTTTCAGTTATTATGCACATATTGTCGCCTCAGAGCAAGAGTAAGCTATCTTAATGTTATTTCTGGTACCGTAAAATGTGGCTACTTAAGGTATCCGACTCGTTGAAAAGGCGATTTTCGACCAAAATTCACTTTTTCTCAAAATAGTTTTTATTCAACAGCCCCATTCTTTAAGATTATGAAACATTTCGGTTTTATAATCTACGCGAATTAGAACTCACGTTATAAGCATTTGAATACTAAGCATCTGCTGTATAACGCGTGTTAAGTCGAATCTTTACTTACGTTTTTTGAAGAATGCAATTATTTCTCGATACTGGCTACGGAAAACATGATTTTGCAAATTCTATTCAGTATTCAAGCATGAAATTTGGAATGCCTGTCTTGTAAGTACTTGTGAGTGGAATAGACCACAGATTATGTAAATGATGAAATATTTTTTGATTTATAGCTTTTTTACCAAAAAAAGGTGATAAATTTTTGAGAAATTTCTGGATAAAATCATGTAATTTGTCATAAACCTTAAAATTCTTGAAATATTTCTTAACCTGCGGTCTGTTTCATGTGTAATATTTATACATGTGAAAAAATCTAATCAAATTGTTTATAGCTAGTTAATTTTTATTAATACAGCGTTTCTCCTAACTGGTAATTTTCAGTCATTTTTGCCAAAAAATCACCCATTTAAAAAAAAATTATTGATATTATGGTTTATTTTTAAGCAAAATACATGTTTTAAGATCATTCTGCTTCTAAAAAAACATTAATATTATTTCATAATAGCGTTTTTAAAAAAACTGTTCCGAACCTAGTCGGATACCTAAACCCATGAGAAAAAAGTGTTTAAAATCCGTCCTGGTCCTATGTAACTCAATGTATAGACTTAAAAAGCTTTCTCTATGACAGATTGCAGTACTAGGTAGAGGCTGGAACATGAATTTCTGCTATTCCAATCTTTTTCTGAATCAGGTTATGATTGCAAATTGTCTAAACAGTTTTGTTTTTTTTTTTTTTTTTTTTTTTTTTTTTTGTCTCTAAACTTTCATATGTAAGTTCATAAAAACATCTGATATCATCAAGGTCAAGATAGTTTTGTGTTTGCATTCTATTTCTTAATAAAGTAACAGCTGAGGCTACTTGAACCCAGCGTTCAAACAGCCCCAAACCACATTTCATCACTAAATTATTTTAAGTGAGTTTTGTAATCTTTTAAAATAAAGAGGTTAGTTATTATTTATACCCGTTTTTTGCAGATCTGGGAATAAAGAGGGTCCGAAAGTAAAATACAACCCCTTGAAGTAGGAAATAATGCGAATTATTTAGAGGAAAAATTACAATTGTGTCCAGATTCAACTAATTCCGGAGGAATGTGTTAAAGAGTGGCATCAGCCCATTTTGCCTTCAGTATATCAACTTTAAAATGGAAATTAAAATCGTTCACAAAACAAGCCTGAGCATCCTGTAGTATTTAGTAGCTAGGAAGAGCAGGTATTAAATAATCCTATCAGAGAAAAAAAATTCACCCAAACCAGTAAATTGAGGGGTTTTCTTTCTTTCTAATGTTTAAATAAAGAGCATTTCAATTGGTTTTATCTGTAGTTAGATTATGTTTCTATTTGAGAAACTATATTTGTCTAAAAATGTTTTTATGTATACGTTGATTTTATATTAATTTATATAAATATAATTTGCAATTTATATAAATAGTTTGCTCACTAGAGTGTACGTTTTGAGTTTTTTTTTTTTCAAAATCATTGGTCCTTCTTGATACCACCACCTGTTTTACAGCTTTTTCTAATGAATTTGCTGAGTGGGTTCAAGTAGCCACTGCGCGGGGCTACTTGAACCCATTTTTTAAAAAAAGAAAAAATATATATAAAGAGTTAAAATTGTTGTTTAAAAAAGGCTTAAGGTGGTAGCAGAACGTCTGAAAAGCGGTAAAAACAAGGTTATCAGTTCATATTATAGGTTTAACAAAGTATTCAGTGTAAAACTCGCAAAAAGTATAAAATTTCGGGTCCAAGTAGCCCCAGTTTACTGTATTAGATATCTTACTGTTGCTCTGAGGCGATGATATGTTTGTTTTTGAAATAATGCGACACTTTCAAGTACTCACTTCTAACCTTAAGCATAAACAGTTGTTCAGCAAAAACGTATTTAATTTCGTATGCAAAATCAAAAACAGTTCTTTTTTTCTAAATTGAGAAAAAATTTATATAGTTGTATCTTATTCTTAAAAAATAATAATGCTAGAGGGAAAGCACACGTGAAATAAAAGGGATGTTAAAAGGGATGTTTAATCTTCGTTTTACTGCATACTTCATTGGTCACAGAATCACCTTTCTATTTAAGAATAAATTTCCTTTGTAAAGCAGCGATCTTTATCATCGAAATTTTTTTTTTCGAAAAAGTGGGTTTGCATGACTAGTTACGGTCGTCATAGAAACCAAGATTCTTGAGCGCTAACAGGGTTTTTTGAAGTTATATGACTTGTTGCAGTGACAAAGTAATAAAACATTGCTTTCAGTTTCACAATCATACTCGCAATTTATTATATTCCTAAAATGTAATACAATTCATTTCCATATATGCAACATTTAGTTACCTTTGATGAAACATTTCCTTCTGTGATTTTACTCAAAGACGGGGATAAAATAAATATTCCATAATGTTCGCGGTTTAATAAAAGAAACTGTCAACTGAAAGGCGAAAAGATAAAAGGATAAGAGACGAAAAGGGGTTGGGGAGAAAGTTTTGAACTCAATCATGTAGGTTTTTAAGGTTACGATTTCGAATGTGGAAATTTCAAATGTCTACATTTTCTTTCACTTTCTTAATTTAATTATATACATATTGTCTGATATCCAACTCTTTATTTTTTTTTCACATGCTTTTTTAACTTAAGTTATTATGTCCTAATAACGTTAACCGAAAACGGGTATTTGTTTGATTTTGAAGATTTGTTTTTCATCGATCAATTATGAGTGCTATACTGCCCTGGGAAGGTAAACAGCAGTATCTGCTTAATTTTTCTTTTCCTTTCTTTGTATTTTTGTCATCTATTTTATTTTATCTTTATTGTACAATTTTACGTATTTGATTTCTGCTAAGTATAAAGTACGGAAAGAACGTCTAATTTCAACAATTTGTTATATTTTTTAGAGAATCAAAACTCGTTTCTTCAAACATTTCGAATACTTATTTTTGTATATAGTACTGGGATTTACCTGCCCACGACAATATATGTAAGACTTCTTTTAACATTCCAATTTCGAGGTTTAAAATCGTCTCCATAGTGCATTAGGGCACTCCATGGAGAAACAGACATTTTGTCCAGGGTCTTCCCTGTGGGAGATCCCTGTAATTTTCCGAAAAGGTACTAATTCTGCAAATTTTGTCTGGCGATTCCGTAAAATTATCAGCATTCGGCAAAATTCTGAGTTCCATTCGGCAAATTGAGAATTTCCGTTCTCTCGAAAATTTAAGTTCGGTGCGCCTCTGATTTTGTTCCTCACGTATGAATTTAATTAAAAATTATTATTTAATAGAATTCTGAATATTTTTTTTAATTCTTCAGACGTCTTAAAGTAGATATGTAATTCAAAATATTTGTTCATTACCATTTAAAATTACTTTTTTTTAATGAAAATACGTCAGCTGTCACATACAGGACAAAATGGTGACTTTTTTTCATGAAATGACCCTCATTGAGGTCAATCAAATTGATGGAAGTAGAATGTGACGTTAGGATCAATCAATTTCAAAAAGAGAACCCCAAAACTAGAGAACCAAAATGGACACACAGTTCAGTTCATCATTCCCAAAACTGACTTACGAAATTCCGCGATCGTCTCACGAATCAGCATTTACATGAGTGGTTACGGGATGTCATGGAAACAGAAATTCGAGGAGTAAACATCATTTGTACTCCGCTTCAGAGGCCACGGAGAAAACAAATGGAGAACAACTAGCACACGTCATCAATATTATTATTGTGAATGCATGCCAGTGGGGTCGGCTGCTGACTGAATTATCTGGAGCGATGCCTATTTTTTTTTTCTTTTCCATCTGACATCACGTGATGTTAACTCGCCAATTACTGTAATGGTAGCCTCAAGGGTGTTCATTATTTATAATTGTGTCACTCGGGATGGAATCTAATGAGGCGTTATCTTTTGTTCTTTTTTTCCTTCTTTCGGAAGCAGAAGCGAAAGATATGATTCCCACGAAGATGATTTTACGTGAATGTTTTTGGATTCATCTTAGCAAATTAATCGAGTAGTATATTGGGCTGCAATTATTTCTTATAAACAATAGATTTCCGATTATATTAGTATCTGATGTGAAATCATTGACTTTATAGGGGGGGGGGAATGTGGAGCAAAGTGAAAGAGTTCCCTCTCTACTGTCCGCCATGACCTTAAGGGCACGTCAAATTTCATTGTGTTTCCCTTTTGAGAATCTAGAAAATTGCCCGTCATGACGGGAGATAATGACGGGAGATAATTGCTTCTACATTTGAACGAAGCAATTATCTGTTAGGTGAGAAAAATAGTTGAAATGTTATCCCTAACTCCAGTGAATTAACCCTATACTCCAGTAGATAGCGTTCTTTTTTTACCACTCGTTTATTCATTCCTCTGAAATGAGTATCACCAGTGATTGTACATTACTTTCTTACAAGTTAAGTTGTCGGATCCAGTTCAGCCTTGTCAAAATGAAGCATTTCCCTGCATGTCAAACGTTATTATCAAATTATCATGCCGTATCGCGAGTTTCATTATTGATGACGTCAGAAGCGTAACTCGATCAGTGAATTCGCTATTATATGTATGAGGATATGATTTATCTCTTTTAAGGAAATTTAAGTCAACGAAGAAGTATCTCTTATAGAGTGGTATTTCTTTTTTGCCTTAAGCTCTTTAAACTCAAACTGCCTGCTCTTTCAAAACAAAAACCAAAAGCTCTTTTGGATGTTTTATAGTAAAAAAGGGCGAGTCCTGATAGAGCAAAACACATTAGGAGGAAGACATTAGGTAAATGAGTCAACTTGAAGCAAAATGGTGTAAGGGCCAAAATGAAAAAGTAGGAGATAACCAGTACAAAAGGTAGGAAAAACTCTTTTCTCTTTCGACATAAGAGATGGTAATAGTAGTCCCGGAATGTACTGGTATGCAGCATGACTTAAAAACCATTTTCAATGAAAACCTAAAGAAGGTTTGAAGCACCCGTTTTACGCGAAGCTTGAAAAAACCTACTTACATACATTGCTTCTCACAACCTCATGTTTAATTAGCGAATATTTAAATCGAAAAAAAAAAAAAAAAATAAACTTCGTCACCCAAAACATATCAAAATGGTGAACCTACGCGATCAAATTCCTCTAATGCATAGCTAATTGAAATGTCATTCTTCCTAACTTCAAATTTTTAATTTTATACCATATCAGTAATTTAAATGCACTAAAGCAAGACAAACGTTTTCTACGCAACTCGCGAATATTTCGCATTGTGTTGCTCTTGGCTTTATCTCAAATGAAACAAATGTTGCCAAATCCGCAAACGACTTCACTGGAAAACCAAATGCTCTTCAGAAAATTCCGTTCATTAGCAAACAGACATTCTGGACCAGGATTCGAATGGAAATTAATTCTGATTTAATCTCCAATTACAGTTTCCGTGATAAGCTTTTAATTAATCTGGTGCGAAATCTTGCAAGCTCAATCCGTGAACGTCTCCTTTTTTTTTCTTTTTTGTTTAAAAAAAAATTCTTTTCTTTGAGGTGTTCTATGCGTTTTTCTTCACTTGCTGAAATGCATTCTTTTTTTCACATACTAGGGAAAAAAACTCTGAGTTCTGTATTACCATTTGCTTATTAACTTCGACGAATTTCTTCCTCTCTAATACTGTTTTTTTTCTCCATTATTTATTTATTTTTTATGTTTTCTAAATTTATCAGACAGTATTATATAAAGCAGAGATGCATGCAGGGGGTGCACAGGGGGAGAGGGAGAAGAGACACCTATTAGCCCGAAGGGAGTCCGGGATTTGTAAAATGAGGGATAAAATGTATATAGGGACAAAGAGGATATATGGAGGGTAGGATGGTTCAAAAAAAAAACCTTTTTTTCAGCTAGAGTCCAGGACACCCCCAATTTGTTTTAGACTTACTAATAGTGTTATGATGTATAAGTTTTAGCTTCTTACTCAAATTTTAAGAGAGCGGCCAATGACTCCTTAATTTAACATTAGCCGCAGCATAAAAATGGTGCAAATTTAGAAACTTTTAATTTCCTTAGCTGTTTTTTTGTAAATATTGCTATTCATATGCATATTACTAGCGTATATTATAGTATTTAGCATTGTTTATTTAGTTCAATGCATTTTTTACCCCCTCCCTATACATACGAAGTTTGGGGGAGGGGTTGAGCACCCTCTTTCAGTAGAAATAGGAAGCTAAAATGCTTCCAGTATATTACTATCCACAAGTCTAGAAGTATTGAGGGGTGTCCCATTATTTAGGAAAAACCTTCTTTTTTACATTTATTTTTTAACCACCCTAATGGAGGAGGGCCAAAAAGTTATTTGTGACGGGTCTCAAAATTTCTGTACACGCCCCTGGATGCATCCTTACCTTTTACATGTTCTAGTACGGTACGATTGAGCATATAGCACATTTAAAATGATTTGCTAGCGCGCGTTTCAATCTTTATAATTTCTCCTTTCATCAATGTCAATAAAATAAAATAAAAGAGTATGTGTGCGCTTTTGAATCTCTTTATAGACTGAAAATACAAATACTGATGAAAAAAATGTAGCGCGTGTGTATGTTTTCCGAATCTTTCTGTAGGTTGAAAGAAAATTCCTTTTCTCTTTCATAACACGTTTCTATTGAACTAAGGATACAATGCTACTAAAAAAAATGTGAGTACAAGCGTTGTACTTACTTATTTATGCATAAATACTACATGCTGATAATTCAGAGTAGTTTTGTTCTGAGGCTTTTTGACGGACAGCCTTTAAAAAATGGTTTGCACTACTTTAAAAATATGAGAAATAAAATCTTTTTTCCCCCTTCGTGCGGTCTCTTTAACTAATTCTCCGAGCCTAATAGACAAACTTCTATTTCAGTTTCTGGTAGATGTAGCTCGTCAAAAACTGACCTCAATGCATTAGCTGTCATTTACAATACAAGTTTAACTGCAACTTTTCATAATTTCAGAGAAAACAATTAAATTTTAAAGTTCGTATCAGTTTTAGAAAGGAAAACAGATTATAAAAATCATGGTTTAGTAGAAAAGATTTTTTTACGTAGAAAAATGAGCTTGAAAAACGTGTTTTAATAAGAAATGTGAGATCATCCATAGCATTTATATTTATTTTTATTAACACGCTTTTTTTAGCTTCACCTGTATGTATGTATGTGTATATGTATGTATGTATGTATGTATGTATCTTGTAACGGAATCTTGCAGCTCAAATTTCGCCCATTTCCTGCGATCGGATTCTTTTGAAATTTGGCACGCGACCGCAGACCCGATGACAATGCAATATTCTATAATCAAATTAATTAATTAACTATTTTAATTGTTAGTTTCCTCCCATTTTAATCCATATTTTGGCATAAATCCAAAAATATGAAAAATAAAAATTTTTAAAAAATACATTAAAAAATGCTCTCAAAAATTATTTAAAAATATCTACAAAAACCTTTAATTTTTCTGCATCAAACAAAATTTGTTCCAATGTTCCAAGGCAATTAGAACATGAAATATAATTGTTTTTAACAAATTTAATGCCAAAATTTAGGCGAGCCTTTTAGACCATTGTTGAACAAAACTGTTATTTAAATGCATCTCAAAATTTCCAAGTAATGTAGATATGGTTTCCACACACATACATCGATGACTGAGATGGATTAGCTTTTTTTGGGCAAATTTCATGAATATAAAAGATTTTGAACAATGTTGAAATGAATATTTTTTCGTAAAACAAGTTAAACTAAAAAGGAGAAAATAAAATAATAGTTTAAAAACTAAAAAAACATGCTTTCGTAGCAAAATGAACTAAAAAGTGAAAAATAATCTTTGGATGATACTAGTTGACCAATCACTTAATTTTAATGTAATAAAAAAAAAGCGTGGGGGGCTTCTTATCAGTTGTCTTGAATTTCTTCCATTTGTTGTCCATGCAAAAATGTAAATAGACAGCACCCCACGGTTTTTTGTATTACATTAAAATTAAGTGATTGGTCAACTACTATCATCCAAAGATTATTTTTCACTTTTTAGTTCATTTTGCTACGAAAGCGTGTTTTTTTAGTTTTTAAACTATTATTTTATTGATTTCAAATTATAACGAAATTTTTAGGCAGATTAACACTACAACTTCATCCCAAATCTAAATGGAATCGTGCCAATGTTTGCTTTTTCGCCATTTTAACCATTTCGTAGCTCATACAAAACAAAAATTTGGTTACTCTTTTAATATCCTTGAAAAGCTGAATAAAACATTCTGCAGAAAATATAAATTTATCAGAAAATATATGATTTTAATGTGCTTGAATTAGAACTTTTTTTCCTTAAATTGGTGCGAAAAAAGTCATAAAACCCAACCCATGAATTATTCATCTGAAAGCTGCTTGTGTAGTAAACAGAATATATTGAAAAGAAAGAAAAAAACTAAGCTAACGATGTATGTGGTAAAATAGCATTTATCAGACTTCTTTTTTTTTCAAAAAAACTAATATAGAGAAAATTATTCTATATTTTAATTAGCGGTTTCTATAACATAAAGGTTCAAAATAATGTGAATTTAAAACAGATTATTATTCGTGTTATGATCAACACTCAGCTTCAAAGTTACCGCAAAGCTCTAAAATTAGTAATGAATGAATGAAGGTTCATTTTAACTTTGACTTTTTACAGTTTTGTTCAAGTCTTTTAGAGATCATTTACAACGTTATGAGTTGGTTAAGAAATTATTATTGGCTTGGAAATTGGTCATGAATTCAGCTTTATAACATAAAGCCGAATTTATGGATTTATTTCAACATATTTTCCGCCAGTATTTATTTTTTTCTTATATCGACTTTATAAATATGAAGTACAAGCAAGGTGATTGCAATACCGTGCCAAAAATGCAATACCTGTATTCGGTATTTTTAAAAACGTGATACCAGAATACCGGTGTTAGAAATTTCTCAAAAAAGGACCAAAAATACACTTGTTTGGTTGATATATTTCAAAGATTTGTACAAAAAGTGCATTAAATATGAAATATTTGTGACCACAAATATAAAATGAAGGAACAAATGTTAAAATAAAAAATGAAGAATAGGTCAGGAACGAACTTTTTTTTATGCAATTTTTTTTATGCGGTTCCTATATACCGCACAAAAACTGCTTTTTTTTTTTTTCATTTTGATAATTTATTACTTCATTTTATTTTTTAATTAAACTTTAGATTTATTTATTTTTGTACAAATTCGTAATACATTCCTGTCATTAAAATTCTGACATCCTAAAAAGTTATACTGATAAGAAAAACTAATTAATCCACATTACCGTAAAATAATTTTAGCAAACATAATCAAACATTTATGGAAAGGGCAAACTTTTGCTTCATGTACATAACTAATTCAAGCAGCGTCTTCTTAAAAGATAGACTCCGCTCCACCAGAGATCAAGAGATTCCTGAATAATTTAATCTAATCAGAACCTTGTTTCGTTCTCCATTTATTACAGGCGAACAAATTAATATAGTTGTCAGATCTCTTTGTTCATTCTTACGCAAAGAAAGTATGTATTATTTTTAAGCATTAGGTTTAATCTAATAAAACTTGTCATTCTTACCTTAGATTTTAATGAATTTTACTTCAATGTAATTAGGATTATTGTGCTTTTAGGTTTTCTCTTAGTGCATCCGTATTTGGTGTCACAGTTTTAGACCAATGCTGGAAAAGCTAGTAATATTTCAATTTTTATAACTGTTTGAACCTTCTGGATATAAAGGTTGAAAAGTCAAAAACATGCAAAAAAAAAAAAAAAAAAACTTACTGAGTTATGTGCTGCCGTGGGCAGGTAAAAGGCAGTAACTGCAAAATTTCAATTTTTCATTTTTGTTTTTGTCAGCTTTATTGCACAAGCTTTTTATCGTAACTGTGAGAGAGCTCTTGCCCTTTGTTTGATTTGCATTCCTATGGTTCTTTATTGGTTTATAATTTTCTCATTGGTGTTTGGTTAATCTACTATTTTTATCTTTTAAGCTGTTTGCTTAACTGGCTCTTGGCTTTTGTCGGATGTCTTTTCGTCCATAAGCTCATTTCTTTTGCTTTGAAAAAGGCATTCCTTGTAATGCCGAAACACATGTCTACAGAAATGTGCAATTTGTGTTTTTTGACGTTGTTATTTCTTACTTTACTTTTCAGCACAAAGGTTTTTTTTTTTTTTTTTTTTTTTTTTTTTTTTTTTTTTTTTTTTTTTGTCGTCTTATTTATATTGCTTATTTGATTTCCGCTGAAAGAAAAGTGCGATAAAAACGTCTAATTCCAAAATTTCCCTCATATTAGTATAGAATGCAAAATGTGTTTCTTCAGATATCTCGAAAACTCATTTCTGCAGATACTGCTGTTTACCTGCCCAGTATGGTACCAGTAGTCTTTGTTTAAGGCGTAAGAAGTTTACTTGAAAGGTTTTTTGAAGCAAACATTTTTATCTTCCAAGAAATGTGATAATTAATTTAAAAAAACACTTAAGAAATAAGTGATGACATCTATACATATAATAAATTGAGATGTGTTTGTGTGTGTGTACGTGGCACGTGTTCCTGAAGAAATGTAAGACCGTAATCATGAAATTTGGTTAACAGATGTAGTAAAGGTCGACATTCTCTATCTCGGCTGTTTTGAATGTTTTATTGCGAGCTTTGGAAAAATACGATATGAAAAACTAGTATAAGCGTGATGCAATTTATTCAAGCTCCCTCCCCCCCCCTCTCTCTCTCCCTCTTAAAATCTTAAAGTAAATTTAAGAAAAATCATAAAATAAGGCTCCTATTTAGTTTTGCAACGAAAAGTAAAAAATAACTTTTTTTATTCAACAATTACTTAAGGATTTTTTTTATATATATATAGCATAAAACAGTTACTATCGCTTATTTGTTTCATTTAAGTTTTATATGCCTTTACATAGTTAATTAAATATTGCAGTACGAAACAATTTCATGCAAATTTCGGCTTAAATTTTCATTTTGCTAACCCCCGAAAAAAATTTTAAATAGTTTTTTTTTTTACGAAAAGATTGAATTCATCTCGCCAAAATCGACTGCTTTAATTTTTCATACCAATTTAACATTTTTTTTTGTAATACCCTAATATTTACACCCTTAAAAGCACTTATTTTTGCAGATATCGGTGATTTCGCGAACAAAAATGTCTCTAATTTTATACGAACAGAACTGAAAGTTTAAAAATTCGCCCGCGAAAAAATATTTTGCTAGACTTAAATTTTTGCAATTACAGTAAGTTCCCGACATTAAATCCTCTAAAAATGAGCTTTTACAGTAACAGGCAAAACAATACTACATTCAGCTTTAAAAATATGACTCCATAATTGGCAGAACCCACGAGTACAACCTGTTAAAACAAACAGCATTATACAGGGTGAGTTCGATTGAATCTGCCATACATAAGGGGGGGTCCAATCCTTAACAGTAACCGAGTTGTGGTGGATATAACGAAAATGAGTATTAAAAAAAATACTGAGAGAACGATCGATTTCTAAGATTTCTGTAGGCTACAAGGAAAATAAGTACATGTTTGCAAAGAGCAGATTAAATCATACAAAATGATACATTTCCTATCAAGATAGTAGCATTTTACAGCGATCTACAAGCCTTGAAAGGCTGGACACACTCATCAGAATTGATATGGCGCCAAAGCTTTCAAGCGACATTTTCAAAAACAACCGTATGAGTTACAATAGGTCAAATCTACAAAAGCTGGCCCATTTTACTAGCTTTCAGATTATATAACAACAAACCATTTTGGGCTTCAAGTTCATTAGAAATTCGGGCTTTTGTTTGAAACATTGCAAAAATCTGCATTCGTTGAAAAAGGAAAACCATCGAAGAGTAGCACTTTTGTGTTTTAAATTTTTTGTTTCACGAAAGCTTGCTACTTTCTTTGTTTAACAAAATGATAGTTTTATATGAAAATAATAATTTTAGCATTTCATTAAGCGAAAAAACACAACAAGAGATAACAATAAGTAGAAATTACCCTCCCGTGCTTTTCACAATGGAAAAAAACAATATTAAAAAAGTTACCCTAACATCAATGAGCACATTTAATCAATCTTCAAAATCTACAAAAGCTGCTCAAATTGGTCGCCGCCACACCTGATACACTCTCTTGCCTTTTTGCGTACGGAAATAACCGTTGCTATTAGAGAAATTTCATTTCTTAGTTTCACTACTGCTTCATCAAGCCGGTCGCTCAATTCCTGCAAACTGTTTACTTCTGTTTTGTAAACTTCTTTTTTAAGAATCCCCAAACAAAGAAGTCCACTGGCGTCAGGTCCAGGAATCTAGGTGGCCAAGAAATGGGGTCCGTACGATCAATTCATGGGGGATACTATTCATTTAGAAATTCCCGAACGGCATTTGAGGAATGTGCTGAGGCTCCATCGTGTTGGAAAATGATTTCCTCTTTCTCTGGAACAGGAATAGTATTAAGTAAGCCAGGCAAATGATGTTCAATGAACTCTAAATATGTGTTTCCTGTTAGGTTACCTTGAAACACATACGGACCAATCAAATGATCTCCTATTACGACAAGCCAAACATTTATGCTGAATCGAGTTTGGAACATTGGTTTCGGGTTAAAAAAGGATTATGTTCAGCATATTGATACCAGTTATGCAAATTTATGATGCCCCCTCTAGTGAACAACGACACATCTGTCCACAATATCTTTCTTAGAGAATGGTGTTCTTCACAGTCTCGGGCTAGTAGCCATCTGCAAAATGTTAACCGCTTTTCTAAATGTGAATTGCGCAGTTGTTGTACTAGTGTAAAATAATAAGGGTGATACTAGTTTTGGTTCAATGTTTTCATCACTTTACGTTGTGAAAGTCCACCTTCTCTAGCAATCCTGCGTAAACTCACATTTGGGTTTTCCACTACTAGGTCCAGTACATACTCTTCAACATCGGCAGAACGGTGATAATGCGAACACATGATTTGTTATTCACTCGAGGGGGCATGATAATTTTGCATAAATGGCATCAGTCAGCTGAACAAAATCCATTTTTAACCCCAAGTTCCAAACTCGATTTAGTTTAAATGTTTGGCTGGTCGTAATAAGCGATCATTTGATGGGTCTGCATATGTTTTAAGGTGTTTTAATGCAGGAAGCACACATTTAGAATTCATGGAATATCATTTGCCTGGATTACTGGATGCTATTCTTAATTCGCAGAGAGTGGAAATCATTTCTAAACACGGTGGTAACTCTGCTCATTTTCAAATGCCGTTCGGAATTTTCTAACTGAATAGTATCTCCAAGGTATTAGTCTTACGGGTCCCATTCCTTAGCCACCTATATCGCCGCATCTGACACCAGTGGACTTCTTTTGGGGAATCTAATAAAAAGTATACAAAACAGAAGTAACCAGTTTGCAGGAATTGCGCAACTGGTTTGATGGAGCAGTAGTAAAACTAAAAAATGAAATTTCACTAGGAGCAACGGTTGTTTCAGTTCGCAAAAAGGCGAAAGCATGCATCAGGTGTGATAAAGATCAATTTCAGTATCTATTGTAAATTTTGAAGATTGATCAAATGTACTCATTGATGTTAGTGTAACTTTTTTATTATTGATTTTTCCTTTGTTAAAAGCACGAGAAAGTAATGCTTTTTTATTTCTGCTTATTGTTGTTTCTTGTGTTTTTTCACTTACTAAAATGTAAAAATGAATATTTCGATACAAAAATATAATTTTCTTAAACAAGAAAATCAACGTGCTTACGAAACTGGGAGTTCAAAACAGAAAAATGCGACTCTTCGCTGGTTTTCTTTTTCAATAAATGCAGATTTTTACACTGTTTCAAATAAAAGCTTAAATTTCTGCTGAACTTAGAGTTCAATATGATTTATTGCTGTATCATCTGAAAGCTAGTGAAATGGGTCAGTTTTTGGTAGATTTGACCGTTTGTAGCTCAAATGGTTGTTTTTGAAAATGTCGATTGAAAACTTTGGCGCCATTTCAATTCTGAGTGTGTCCAACGTTTCAAAGCTTATAGCTCACTGTAAAATGAGACTATTTTGATAGAAAATGTGTCATCTTGTAGGATTTAATCTGTTCTTTCCACATATGTACTTATTTTTTTTGTAGGTCTTACAGGAATTTCAGAAATCGGTCGTTTTCTCAGAATTTTGTTTTTCTTACTCATTTTCCTTACATCTACCATAACTCGGTTACTGTTAAGGATTGGATACGATAATGGGCGGTTCAATACTCCGTCTAGGCTCTTCTATCACCCCCCTTTCGTATGGCAGATTCGATGTAACTCACCCCGTATATATAATAGGCAGAAGATTTTGCATTCTGCTGTATCACCTTTACTCATCTCTGTAAATGGGTTTTTACTTTATACGGATTATAGTCACAAAGAAGCTAACATTAAAATGCTGTATTTCAGCTTGCGCATTAGAAATAATTACGATTTATATTTCACAACTTTCTATTACAGTTCAGTAGTTTCTTGATGTGTCTTTCCTTAATATGAAATCATATGTAATATTTCTCAAAGGTTTTTTTTTTTTTTACGGGTCAAACTTCATAAGCAAGGTATCATTTTTTTGAAGAATTATTTTTTTTTTCACCGCATTCGGCGAAAAATAAAAAGGCAGTTCCCTCTTTGGTTTCTTTATTGAAAAACCGATTTACTGTTCTTTGTTACGCATTGCTTCAATGCATTGACTCTCGGAATGGAGACACGTTGACTCAGTTGGTTGTGTAATCGAATAAATCATCGTGTAATGCGAACTGACACAGCCCCTTGTCAGCCCCTTGGATTTAGAGCCCCTTGGAGACTCTCTCGTTGACACAGTCTACTTTTTCTTTTAAATCGTCATTTTTTCAGAACTTTATAACTCGGTCAATTTTGGTCGTAGAAATGAGTGGATTTTTTTTTTTTTTTTTTGCTTTTTTTTTTTTTTTTTTTTTTTGTTTAATATGCTAGAGTGTCTGGAATATTTTACTAAAAATAATTACTAGAACCGAGGGGCTCCATAAAAAGTTAGATTTTGTAATTTTCATAGAATTCCTTTTTTTTAAATCAAACTTCAGAAGTTATAATTCCTTACGTATTTTAAAGATTTTTACCAATTCGGGCTGTATGAATACCTCTAACAGTTATAAATTATCAATTGGAAGGCGATAAGGGTGGACACCCTGTACAATCTTAATTTAGTGGGGTTTGAGTTCTAAACCACATGTGACTTGTATTGAAATAAAGGGGTAAAAAGAGTTAATTTAGCAAGTTAAATGGTAGTAGCATCATGCATGTATGTATAGGATGTTCCATTTTAATCTACAAGACCTTTATTTTCGCAACCGTTAGTCCTAGATGTATACTTCCAATTGCAAAAATTTTCAAAATCAGATACAGGGTTAAGATATTGATAGTTTAAAAGAAAAATAACTAGTATGTTGGGGCCATCACGAAACTTTCTTCTATATCTTTCTTATAATTCTGATCCCTCCCCATGTCTAACGAGGAAGCAATATTCCCAACGAAAACAAAATTACACATGCCAAAACTTGATGACCATCCCAATTCCTGATTTATCTCAAAAGCAAAGCAAAGAATGAAAATTGAAAATTATTTTTAAAGTCTTGCTGAAAATAATTACAAACATTTATCTGTTAACAGACACAAGATGGCAACAGTTAAAAATTTTAAATCATTGAGATAATATTTCGGATCATTTCCATGCAATTAAAAGCACGAGCTGAACGCAGACGACAGTCTGTTACGATTTATCTTTCTTATTGTTGCAATTAAAAAGCTATTTTTATTCACACAAATAAAAAAAAATCAACCCCCCCTGGAGCGATTGGCGCCAAAATTAAACCAACGCCTGTTTACATATGGATTCATATTTATTCCAAATTTCATCCAGAACGTAGCATTACTTCTTGAGATATGGCACTCACAATGGAAAAAAAAGAACGTTCGATTGCGCCACCCCCTTTTTAGCTGTTGACACCGAAATAGAATCATTTCTTATACCCTTTAAGGGCTACTTGTCGATAAATTTTTGTTTGATTACGTTTATTATTTATTGAGATACAGCAGTCACAATTGACGGCAAAAAACGTTCTATAGCTCAACCCCCGTTTGAGCTATTGACACCAAAATTGAATCAGGATCTGTACCTGTTAGGGACAACATATGGACCAAATTTTGTCTGATTCCGCCAGTTACTTCCTGGGGAATAGCAATCGAGCAAAACTCAAAAAACGTCCCATTGCTCCATCCCCCTTGGAGGAATTCGCGCCAAAAACCAATGGGCACAAGTTCACACGGGGGCACATACAGTGGCTCCCAAAAGTGTTCGTACACCTACGATTTTCAATGAAATAGGTCATTATCCATTGGTTAGAATTAATATTTCGGAATAGGTATTTTATTATAAGATCTATGATCTATATTTAACAAAACTACATGAAAATTTTTAATAAAACATTAAAACATAATTTGAAAAAAAACTAAAAACCAAAAATTGCCGGAAATTTTATCTCACAAAACTCTTCGTACACTTTGAAAAAATTTCAAAAAATTAGTAAATAATCTAACTTTTTACAAAGTTATTATTTAGTAGAACATCATGCAGTATCAACAAGAGGTTTTAAACGTCTGGGAATAGATTTCATTGTTTTTTCTTTCTTTTTTTGCGTAATTTCTGAGTAAGTGTTCAACTTCAGTTTGAGTCTTACTGTTTCTAGCTCTATTTTCGTTTCAAAGCTGTATTTTCGTAATCTAGACCCCAGATATCTCTAAATATGTTACATTAAGTTCAAATCTGGAGATTGAGGGGGTATTTCTAAGCTTAAGGACAATTTTTGAGGCACCAAACGCAAACGTGTACTTCTTATCGTTATTTCGATAAAAAAACAAAGTTGTTTCCAATTACCAAATTTTGGGCTAATAGTTTAAAATTGCTTTTTAAAATGTTTAAATGAACAGCATGATTCATTATTTAATCAAAAAATTCCAAATTTCCAAGTCCTGATGCTGTAATGCACCCTCACACTAAAACACTTTCACCGTCCTGATTAACTGATCCAACTAAGTTCTTCAGATTAAATTCCTCATTTTTTCTTTTATTTACAATTATACAACAATTTAACCCAAAATGTTAAATTTATTTTCATCTATAAGTAAGACGTTGTTCCAAAACGTTTTGAGCTTATTTATCATTGATTTTGTGACGGAAAGCGTAAGCTTACTGTTATTCGCACGAACAAGAAAATTTCTGCAGGAAGAGGTCTCATTTAATCCAGTTAATCAGAGAACTTGGCGAACAATTTTAAGTGAAAATTAAACGTAAAATGTTTCATTCAATTCTGCAGAAATTTTTTCAGCACTCAAATGTGTATTTTTCATAATTTTTTTAACTGTAAACCTCCGATCACGCATTGTTAACTTTGCCAGTTGACCTTTTCTTACCGTGTTTTCGATCCTATTCTTGTCTTTAAAGCATTTTATCAAGCACTTCACCATAGAATGGTATAAATTACCTAATTTAGAGACATTTCAAACCAATTTACCGCTACTGTGAGTAAACAATTCAAATTTCGAATGGTGTTTGTGGTGTTTTTCAAATACCAGTCATTTTAAAGTAATAAGCACAATATTAAGGAATAAATAAACAAAAAATTAAAGCCAAATGACTTTTAAGGGTCAACACAATGCAAAAATAATAAAAAAATGACATATGATAGTTTTAATCATGAATTTATTCGAAAAACTTTGAGTGTACGACGACTTTTGTGGCGTATTATTTCTCCGTCTCTTCATTTTTTGACAAATTTCAAAACTAAAATCTGGCAATATTTTGAAAAAAACTACTGAGTTTTATTCAGAATGGCATAAGAATGGTGTGAAAAAAAAATTGGACTTCATATTCAAATTCAGTTTTGCGTTATTTTGGTTTTGCTACAAAATTTCAAGGTGTACGAACACTTTTGGGAGCCACTGTATGTTTACCAAATTTCGTTTGATTTCATGCGGTAGTTTTTGCTGTAGAGCGGCCACAAAAAACTGGTCACACACAGACGTGACACACATACACACACATACACACAGACAGACAGATTTTTTCCAAAAATAGTCGAAATGGACTCAGCACACCTCAAAACGTTCGAATCCGTCAAAATTCGAAATTCGAAAATTTGCACGAATCCAATACTTTCTTCTATATATTAGATATAAAAGAAAGTAAAAATCAGTAAAAAATACAAAATTTAACTTTTTATACGGGCCCCAGGTCTTCTAACTTATGTTTAGGGAGATAATCTCCATTGAAAAATAATTCCAACAGAAAAAGTTTAAAATTCGTACGAACAATATTCACCGAGATATGAAACGCAGCGTTTTGTAACTTACAACGCTTTTCTCTCGGCGTCAATAACACCTTTTGGGGGGGGGGGGAAATATAGCAGTTAACAAGTGTTTAAAATTATACGTGTGCATAGAGTAGTTTTTCAAACTATCTGAGGTTTTTTAGTGTGTTTTTGCGTATCACGGCACAACATTTGCATTTATTTTTGAATAGCAATAAAAAATATAAATACCTTGTTTTTCTTACTTTGACGACCTCTCATTCTTCTGATAGGGCGATAAGTTCCGACCTCATCTTCTGCACGGTCCCTTAAAACTGGAATATCTCCTTGAGTTTTGGTTGCACAAATGTCAAGTTTTTTGTATCAGTAATAGATTTCAATAGAGATTATTTCTCTAAATATTAGTTAGGGGACATAGGGCCTGTTTATAAAGTTACATTTTGTATTTTTTTACTCATTTTTGTTTTTACTTAAAACTTTATTATTATTTTATCTTAACTCTGCATCTGATTTTGAACATTTTTGCAAATTGGAAGTATAAACCTAGGACTAACGGTTGCGAAAATAAGGGTCTTGCAGGTTAAAACAGAACACCCTGTACATATTATCGAAAATCTGTTGATTTTTTTTTTTTTTTGGGGGGGGGGGGAAGGGGCGGTAAGCTACAGCTTCATCAGTACTTTAAAACTAAGTTATCATTTAAAAGATTCTCTTAAAGGTGTCAGCGAAAAATAAACATACAAATCATATTTTTGCTAGCATTCGCAAAGAAAAAAAAACTTAAAAATCGGATTTTTGAATTTCTTCCGTGGATCACGAATGCTTCGCACGTGTCAGCTAGGGTATCAAATTCCTTATGTACATTTTACAGCATTTTTGTCTAAATTTTGTACGTTTTACATTCAAATTCAGCATATTAATTCATAACATAAAAATTAAGTAATAAAACTGTTATTTCTTCCATGATCAATTTTTGTTGAAAAAAAAGAAAATTTTAAATCATGTACATGCACTTTTTAAAAATAAAACGGTATGCAAGTGAAGTAAGGAAATAAAGTGAATTATCATTATTATTGTGTGTAGGAAGAAATATATATAAACCAGCAATAAATACGTGAAATACACCGTCAGCTCAGTCATTTCCAGCCGAGGACTGCAGTTTCGTGCTTATTAGCACTCATCAGTCCGGCATAGGAAAGTGACTGAACTGGAGATGGAAAACCTCTTAAGGAAGCCAAGAGTGCGAAACAAATTGGTAGCTAATATAGAATTAGCAGACCAAACGAGTGACCGAAGCAATGGTTCGGTTCAACTCGAAGATTGAACGCAAGGCAAGGTATATTCAGTTAATTACCGCCCATTAGCCAGGGCTAAAGCAGAAATACGTGACGTCTGGTCTGCTAATTCTATATTAGCTACCAGTTTGTTTCGCACTCTTGGCTTCCTTAAGAGGTTTTCCATCTCCAGTTCAGTCACTTTCCTATGCCGGGCTGATGAGTGCTAATAAGCACGAAACTGCAGTCCTCGGCTGGAAATGACTGAGCTGGCGGTGTATTTCACGTATTTCTGCTTTATCCCTGGCTAATGGGCGGTAATTAACTGAATACAGCAATAAATAGTTTATGTCCTGACCGCGGTAGCAGAATTTGTTTCATTAGCCTGCGACGTATATTAGAAATACATATAGAATCGTATATGTATATAATGGCGAATTCATTGATCGAGTAACGCTGCGACGTCATCGACAATGAAACTCGTGCCACAGCATGGTAATATGTTTTGGCAATGTTTAAAATACAGGGAAAGGCTTTATTGTGTTGATAAGGCTGAACTGGATCCGGTAACTTAACTTTTTTACTGGTAATACTCATTTTAGCATAATGTAGAAACGAAAAACAATTTACGCTATCTACTGTATTTTAGGGTTAATCCACTGGAGTTAGTTTTAAAATCTCAACCATCAAAATACTGTCAAACAGGCAATTGCTTTGGTTAAATGTAGTAGCAATTTTAACCCGTCATACCATGACTGGCGACCTTCTAATTCAAACAATAGTCTGCAACATAAACCGTCATTAGGTTACTGTAAAATCACTTATTTCTGCGCGGCTTTTATTTTCGCAAGCCCTTCGTAATCGCAAAAATTTACGCTTCACGAAATATTTTTTCTGCAGTATCATTACTAGCTTTCTTCATATAAAATTCGCGAAATCACTGATATCTTCATTTTCGCAAAAAGTTATGGCTAGCGAAAATATACGACAGTAAATTGCAAAAATTAAATTGAAACCAAGAAATGCTAAAAAATAAGATGCTAATAAAAGTACATGCTAGTTGTGGATCATATCCTAGAAAATACGGTACAAATCTTCATGCGTTGAAATTTAAGGTTTTTTTTTTCCTTTGTTTGTTTTTTTTCTCCCCGACTAAGAAATAGACTGAAGACTTTCTCAAAAAGTTGCTGACAATCCTTAAATGCACATGTTTTTGTTCTGCAATTTAAAAGAACCCGGATTTAATTATTCATTATAGTGCGACTTGAACGTGAGCTATGAGAATTAATCTAAATAGTTCTTTCAGTTTTGCACAAATATTTTATCGCTTGTCTTTATTTTAGGCAGTACATTTTCGTGCTACATGTTATACATATGGGTGCAGAAGATTACATTAATTTATTGTTAATAAATTTATTCATCTAAGTTTCTTGTTCAAACAATACTTAAATATTTTAAATTGTTAGAAAGTATTTAAAAAGTATTTTTCTTGCCGATTAATCATCCGAAGTTGGTCAATTACACTACTCTACAAAAAAGAACTTTTTTATATTTTTAGATAGAGAAAAATACCTGATCTTAGTGTAAAATGATGCGCTGAATTCAAATATGCAAACAGTTTTTCTCTATTACCCACAGGTTTTTTTGTAACACTAGACTGAAGTTTGAAAGAAGTACGCATATTCACATGCATGATTAATACTAAAATGATGATAAAAATCGCAGCAATTGTTAATTTCTTTTTGTATTTGGCACAGGAACATTCCTCTTAAGTATCTAGCATTAATCAACAAGAATTTATTCCCTCGGACAATGGGGGGGGGGGGTCCTCCAAAGATACGTTTATTTAGTTTTGCAGAAATACAATACATTGAAATTCCGGTTTTAAGTTATAAAATTCAGCACCAGGGTTACAAAGTCTCTACAAACTTTTTAAAGTCCTTACTTAATGTAAAAAGCCTGTAGAATAACAAGACCAGTCTTTTTTTCCCCTATTAAATTCTTCTAGCTGTTGCTTTGCCATTTTCAGAGGAAAAAACAGCATTGTTTTAAAACCAAGCAGTTTATAAAATCTATTCATTAAATTTTTGGCCAGAAAAAATTGTCCCATGATATGTGTTGTACAAAAATTTTATCTAAAAAACCTTACAAATCTCCATATGTTTCCTTCATTTTGACTAAATATGCTAGTGATACCGAAGGCAACGTGTTTCAATCATGCAATAGTATAGCTTTTAAACGAGTTTTGGAAGAGAATACCAAGTCTCATTTGTTTGATATTAAAATACGAACATATCCATTATAGAGTCAATACTATTGCTGCATACTAAAGCATTTTCCTTAGATTAAAAATCTATATGTTCTTTATGTTTGCATTCAGTTGTAAAACACAAAAAATGATTCAACTCAGGTAGCGTATGTTACGAAAATTGGTGCCATTAAGACTGACCAACCTGCTACCACTGCAGTACTGGCAAACCTGACAATCTATCTCCACATTTCTAGTCTTTATGACAAGATTTTAACTGTTAATTATGAGATTTTATCATTACGTGATATAGAAAAACACTGGAAAAATCACTTAAAACCTGTGATTACGCAAAAACTGTGGGTGCCTATTTATAGGTTCGTTTTCATTAAAGACACATGTTCTAAATATTTTTCAGACCTTGTATTAAAACTCTTCCAATAAAATCAAAAAATCCTGAATTTGATTTTTTTTTAAATAAAGGGTCAACACTTTACTTGCCCTTTAAGTAATGGGTGAAGGTATACAAATGATGTCACGCTTTGAGGGGGGAGATGGTTTCGAGAAATTGTGAGTTAGTGACAAAATGAAGGGGAAAGGTAACAAAAAGTGTGTTATCACATATTTTGGTAAAGCAAAAGCATTTTTTGTAGCAGTATCTTTGTGCAACGTAGCATGGCATGTGAAAAGGGGGAGAATATTGGATACTTTGCAGTGTAGCACTTTGAGATGAAGAGTGAAAAGGGTAAAACATGCTGAAATTTTTTTTAAAAAGTGACATCATTTATGGACAACCCCTAAAGTTTTTTTTTTTTTTTTTTTTTTTTTTTTTCAAAATGTTGAATAATGAACATTTTGTTAACATTTACAAAATGTTGCGTTCATTTTCTGTTCGATGAACATTTTTTTAGCTATAAATATTATCACTAGAAAATTCTGAATGGAAAGGACTCAGTTTAAAAAGAATCGTTTTAAAAAATGCAGGTAAATTTTTAAGGTCGTGAAATTCTCAATTAGGAAAACAAACTTTTTCATACAAGAGTTTTGTTGAAATACATATTTATAAGTACATATACATTTTAATACAAACCAAAATTTGTTTTTTCCCCCCTAAATAATGAGCTGTGTGTATTACGCACAACAGAAAAAACAATAAAGCACTGAAATGTGCATTTAACTGACGAAGTTAATTTAATCGTTTCGCAAATTTGGGCCTCAAAGATGCCTGTCCCCAAATGTTGTTTTTGTCGCAACCCACATTCACCGTGTGCATGTTTATCAAACAGAGAAATACAGGAAACCAAATCAAAACAAAAAAAGTCGTCCCCGTCGCTTAGCAACGGAGAGGAAAATACGCCATATTCTCTTAATTTTCGCCGCCAACTTGGCGCTCTTCCTCTCTCAGCTGCTGTAACCCCGCGAAGAAGCATCTCTGCTTCCCCCCCTCCAGAAGCAAAGTGGAACCCGCGGACAGCACTTACAGGCTACCCCGTACATCGCTAGGAATTAGAGCTCTAGTTCAAACACAATATTAAATGCCCACTACAGGGACCTTTCTTTTGATTCTAGTAACTTGTAGTTACGTAGTTAAATCCACGTAGAACACCAACTAAAAATAGCTATCCCCGTGGAATTGTTTTCTTTTCACTTGAAAAATTTCGCTAACATCTTTCTCCTTTATCGCATGTATTTCGCATTTTGGAAATAATTGAACTCGACGCTCGTTGGCTCAAATGAAACTGATCCACAGAACTGTAAGTACTGGAAATTTCATTTCTGTTATTTTCTTCAGAAACCGATTTGATGATATTCAGTATTATTGATTATATTGTAATGTATATTATGTGCACCCTCATGTATGTCTGTGCGGATGTTTGTGTGTGTGCGTGCGTGACTCGTCTACGCAGATCAGACAGATGAGGATTACACAACGTGCGTCATCTTAAATAGTGATTGATTAAAAAACAATGGCATTTTGAAATCATGAAATAGTGCTTTATGAAATAAACTATATCACTTGTGCTAAGTAAATCGCAATGTTTAAAAGCAAATCATAAGAAAAATCGGTAAGTGAGGAGCTAATTGAAGGAAATCTGGTTTTGTAGGATGTGTCATTGATGATACTTCGTTCAGTTTAGATTTTATAAACATACTTTAATTTTTTAATGTAGATCATTGAAATATTACAATAGATAAAAATTGATTTCTATGTTTGTTTTATGTATTTATGTCAGAAAGATTTAATGTAACTTATATATACATTATGGTATTGTTTAAGATAAGAGAATATTCTTGACTATAATCGGCAGATACGTTATTGAAAAACACACTCATACCTACCAACAGTCGATCGTAATCATTTTGAATTAGAGTTCGAAAATATTATATTTTCGAAAATATCATGATATTTTCGAAAGTATCGAAAAATATCCAAAATTTTGATATATCAGATATTTTCAATGAGACACAAACTAAAGTCATCAAAATAGTAAATGCATCCTCAAATCACTCTATATTTTCTTACATTATAATTACAATATGTGGACTTAAATTTAAGGTTTCTTTCAGTACTTATTTCTTATTTCATTTTACATTTTTATCAATTTTAATGGAGTCAATTTAGCATTAGCTGTTTTATCATTTTTCTTCTGTTAATTACTTTTACACAGTTATATATGATTCAGAAATAAAAAATATGCATTAGTCTGTGCACAGTCATAAGACTTTTCTTTTTTTCTGACCAACGTTTAATATTTAACTAGGCACTTTTAATATGAATTAAAATTATGGCATTGCTAATACTTTTATGAATATAAAATAAAAAGGAATATTATATTATTTTGCTAAGTTAGTGATGTATTAATACATCATTTAAGTATTGTACATAACTTTTTGATTATTTTTAATAATAAGTCAACAATATTACTATGATTAAAATACTTTTTTTTATTTAAAAATACCGTGGTTGAAAAAAATAAATATCGAAAATATCAAAATATCCTGATATTTTCAAAATAAATATGATATATATCGACGAACCTGTTTTGAATGTGTAATATACTTTAAAAAATTTAATCATTGTGATTTTAAAAAAAGATACTACTAATCGTTCACATGTTTTACGAATTGTTATTAAGGATTGGTACTTATCTTTTTTTTAATTATCTTGCAATAATAATGTGATAATTTGTAATAATCACGTAATAATATCAGGGGAATAAATGTTTAACAACTATTCACAGCCAATTATAAAACCTTCATTTATTCATCCCTAATTTGTGCACGACTGATTTATATTCTTGAAGAATATCGAATATAATCCGGAATATTAGTTATATATTAACAAATTTAACATCAAACAGTAATCAAGTTTCCTTCAGACAATTGTAAATTACTATCTATAAGCTGTTTTTTTATTTATTTAAAATCTTATAGATTGTTTGTCTAAGACTTTTTTTTTTTTTTTTTTTGAGCAATCACGATTGTTTATTGTTCTCACTTGACTGTTTTTGGCGTCTTATCATTTTATTTTCCCATCCCCACCCTTCGCACCATCACCGTCGACCAGCTCCTCACGATGCTGCTCCTATAGCGAAAACCATCTCCAGGTTGCGTCCATGTCCTACACACAAGCGCATACATACACAACTACACACACCTACACACTTACAATTACACACACACACGCATACATACAGACACTTACACACACACACATACACACAACTACCCACACATTCATGCCTGCACACAGACACAAACACATATGCCTACACACGCATACACATACCCCCTCACACACACACACATTCATACACACAACTACCCACACACTTATGCCAGCACACAGACACAAACACACATGCTTACACATACGCCCCCCCCCCACACACACACAAACACACACGCCTACATACACACACTCGTGATTGCGAAAAACATAGTTTGAATTCAAGATGTCAAAATTCAAATTAATTATAATTTTTTTTACTGTATCTAATTTCACTAATGAATTCCAAAAAATTTTCAAAGAAAGCATATAACAATACCTAATCATACAAATCAACTTATTGGCTGAAAATTTAAGAACCAATCTATTTCAATGCAAGGGTATGTCTTGTGAAACAGATTGATGATGGGTTGTTTGTTTGATGTGTTTTGCAAAACTTTAAATGTTTCATTTTTTTTAAACAAGGAGAAAGTAAAAGTTATGAGAGTCTTTATATTGCTTCCAAGTATTCAGCTTTTATTTGTACATGCGTTATTTATAGAAACTCAAATTTCTGCTAAAATTTCGTGCATTGTGTAAATGACTTGCGTCTTTGTGAATAACGGAAATAGTATTCTTTTGTTTCTAGACCTGCGTTAGGAGTTTAAAAATTAATCTTTTTGTAATATTATTAACCTAATAAAAATAAATTCCATACGAATCTTGAATTAAAAAAAAAACGAAAGGATAATGGCCTTACATGAAAGCGAACCTCGTTAGCGAAATTTTAATAAAAGGAAGATAAAGATTTGATGTCTTTTGTACATTATTGATAAATAGTGAAGTTGCAAAAAATTTAAATAAATAAATGTTTAAATAAACTTCCATACTGTTCATAAGAAAGAAGGCAAGTTGTGCAAATATATATATATATATATATATGTAGTGGTATATATTATTTTGAATACTTAAAACTGGTGTTCTATGTAATGATAAACGAGCTAAGTACATATCAGAGTACTGATAAATGTAATACTCAATTTGGTATAAATTCCTTTTAATTTTGAACAATTACATAGACTATTCGGTATTATTTTACACTCCGAAAGTTCATCTACGATCTACGTGTAACAAATATATTAACTGCTGAATTTACGAAAGATATTGAAGCAAACTTATATTGACATACGGGCTACAAATTATCTTCTATATTTACTATTTGCTAATGAAAGTGGGCTCCTGCTGTTATAAGCAACCAGTGCATTTTAAAGCAAAAAGTGTTTGCTTGCTTACATGCTAAAAGTAAACACTGTTATGAAAATATAAATAATAAATTTATCAAAAGAAACACATAGATGAAAATTATACGTAAATGCAAGTACTTCTAAGTTATAAATACATTTATTTATACAAAGTATCTTCATTAAAACTGTTGATAAGCAAAAAAACACACAAATAGACATTTAAGCACAAAATATCGAATAACTATATAACCATCAATAAATTACCATTTAGTGATAGGTATTTAGAATCTAAGTATACATCTTCTATTATGTTTGCAGCAGTTTAGTTTTTTCAAGGCTTGGTAATACTTGGCGCCGGTGACTTGATTTTTGGCATTAACGCCTATAATTTTAATGAAAAATACTTAGAACTTCATCCTTTGACTGGTACCATCAAAGTAATTCAATATTTTTCTGTGCTTGTAATTTTCAATGCTTATTTTAAGTTAAATGCCCTATTTTTTTCCTTAATTTGTCTCCCTGCGTTCAGTAATTGTGCACATATTTTAAGAATGATATAACTTGATTCTGTCATGAACAAACATTTTAATTTCTTCTGACGTTAAGTAGTAAATATTAAAAACATCTCTCGTTATTTGTTATGGAATTCAGAAAAAGAGTGATAAAGCAATGCATCGTGTAGAAATTACGATAATATATAGAAGCTTAAGAAATTAAGAACTGCTGTTTTTTTCCCCTGACTTCAAGATTCTTTGAGAATATGTCAGTCCCTAATATAATTATGTAACTAATAGATAATTATGTAAAAATTTCTTCTTTCACACAGCGATTTGGATAATACATTACTAAAATTAGAAAGATTGTGATGGCTAAAACTAGTACAGAAAAATTTATATTGAATGAAATCGTTCTCAAATTAGTAATCCCATGTATAATACAAAAGAAATACACCTAACTACTTCTCGAATTTTTTTAATATTTTTCATCCTTTGAAGCAGCCTTTTTTTTTGTGTGTGCGTGGGGTGAAGAAGTTATTACAATCATTTTGTGTATATGTAAATTATATATAATTTTTATGCATGATTAATTGTGAAATTGTAAACATTTAATGGATAAAGGTTTTTTTTTTTTTTTAACGTAAATGGTGAGGTAACCCCAGCACTATATTTCTTGTACTCTCTCCAAAGCAGGCAAATTTCTAATGAATTTTCGCATTATATATTTATATAAATATTATTGAAATACCGTACCGTAGATGACATACGTGCACGTATAAAGTCTTATATGTAAACAGTACAAAACATTTGAATGCTTAACTTCAATTTTGCGTGGGTAAGTAAAAGGTAGTACAGAAAGAAGGTGCTGAATTTGTTTCGAGGTATTTGAAGAAAATCGCCACACGCATTTGTAAAGCGTCGGAGTTTGACGTTCCATTCTTGTTTTTCTCTGAGGAAACCAAATAAGCATATGCTAACAGTAAAGCGAAAACAAAATAAATGGAAAAAAACTGCAAAAGATGAAAACCGAAAATTTTGCAGATATATTACCGTTTGGGCTTACCTAGGACACTGCTTTAGTGCTCGCCTAGGACAGAATTCTAGGGGTGTAAGTAACCTCACTTTTCATACACTTGTTTATTCTTTCTGGAATAAATAAAACTTTAAGCTTGTGTGCTTGACATTACAGTATCCACTTAAGAGCTTTCGTCCAATATTAGATAGTACTGTAAAATGGAGTAAAAGAAAACATGATTTCAATGTTTCAACTTTAGGTCCTTGGAACAGTTGCTCACGAAAAATAGCTGGGAAGGTGAATTTCAAAAACTAAATTATTTTAGTATATTTTCACACTACAAGTAAACCTAGTTGAAACCAGTAACTTTGTATTTGAAGGCCTGCTAGAAATAAAAATGTGTTTGTTCACTAAACTTTAAGAAAAACATTTTTTCACAGTTCAACCAATGATGATGCCTCCGCAATTGTTTGGAAACAAGTGGATATCTCAGAATGTCCTTCGATATAACTCACCAACTGTTTAGTTTCAAAAATTACCATAAGTGTGCTAATTTGTGCAAGTGTGTGTCGAGTTTGTTTCGAGTTACCCCTTATTTTCTTTAACCCTGATTCCATACGATTAAAATAACAGAAAAAAAATCACAATTTTTATCTTGGCTGAAGGAGAAGGAATCAAATCTTTCAGGTGCCTGTTGCAATGCCGCTTTTGCCACCGAGAACCCTGCTGATGATTTTTTTAACCTCAACACCTAAGAAGAATTGGACTTTTTTATTCAATCGTTTTGTACTGTTTACATGTATGGTTTACTGTGAATGTGGTGTTATTTTAGGTGTATTTATGTCAAAAAATAACACGACAATCATTACATTTTCCAAATTTTGTGCAGTGTATCAGAAATATAACGTTGAGGTTATTACACTCTGCCCTTACGGAATCACATCATCAGGTAAGGGTTAAAATCAGGGCTTAATTTTCACGGGAGCTGAGCTCCTGCACTTTTATTTTTTTGCTCAAATTTATGTAATTAACGGAATTGAGAGCTATTTATGCATTAAAACAAGTTCTGATGAGCCTAGACCATATCTTAATATAATGGGCTCCCTCACTTTTTTACTTGGAAATAAAGTCCTGGTTACAATTAACACCAGAAAAGCAAGCAACGATGTTTAAGTCCCTTACTGTCTAAGCCAGTGTTTCTTCAACTGTGTTCCGTGGAATCTTGCGGTTCCGTGGAAATCCTTCAAGGTTTCTACGTAACTTGAAGTCTTTAGTAAAATAGGAATTACTCAAAAAATCCATAAAAATGAGGTCTGAGTAAAAATTAAATCAATGAACTGTTGGGAAAATATATAAAGGAATTGTGGATTAAGTACTCATCGTCATTTATCACCAATATTTAACATTCCGATTATGTCAGTACACAAACGAAACTGCTATTGAAACGAAAATTAATGGAACTTTCACCATTTATGTCTTTGTTGGAACTTGGTTCTCAACTTTGTCTTATCAAAAATAAATGTCATAGCTGATTTAATTCTAAACCTGACATGAGATTTAACTTTCATATTAAAGTTACTTTTTGCAGATAATAAGCGCGTTTTGAATTAATGTTCATATTTACAGCAAGTAAATCATTTTTAGAATGTTGTATTTAGGCTGTAGGGTAGACTGGGGAACGTTTACGCAGTGCGCTTTTTTCAAAGCGAATTATAACTGGAGAGCCAACAGTCATAACAGATTGATGCTGCTCCTAAGCAAATATCTTCACAAGTTTTCGAGCATCATTTGAACTTGGGTCTAGCATGCAGAAAGAATAATCTGTTTTTTACCAAGTCGAGTAAGTTTTGAGTTGAACGTTATGAAGCATAATGTGAATAAATAATACTGTGTTAAGAGAGAAAAAATACATAAAAATTATCAGAATTTTATCCTTTTTTGAGAATTGTATTAGTATAAACTGATTTTTTTTTCTCGTTAAAAATAAATCCAAACTTCGTGACGGGGCAAGTTTACGCGTTGAACATCGGAGCACATTTACGATCGTTCTTACTGTACCTTACTTAAAAGTGCCCCTGACACTTTTTTCGTTCCAAACTGTCTCAACATTTTAGTATTTTCCGACTGTTTATTTTTGAAAATTACCATTTAATTTTTAATTAATTTACACATTCGTATCTTATAGCTTACAATCATATAGTGCTGTCTTCATTCCCCTTCAGCTTCAACTTTATACTTTATTCCGTCAATAATTAATTTGTTTTATTTTAGCGATGGTAAGACATTATGTATAAAACACCGATGGGGGGGGGGTTTAGGTGTCAAAATAAATGCGCGCAACCGACTAGGTCTCAAAAAAAAAAAAAATTTAAAACGTTTAAAAACACAAGCTGAGCAAAAACTGAATATACCAATTTTGACTCCGTTTACTGCTTCATAAGACCGCAATGTCTAAAATATCCTAAGTTAAAGCATAAAAATTAGAAAATCCATTGAAAAAAATCCGCGTAAACGTGCCCCGGTCTACCCTAGTACCGCAGAAAAACCAAGGGTTATACGGAAAAAGTGGACACTAGAAGGGTTCCATTTACCAAAGAAATTAAAAAACGCTAGTCTAAGCAATCAAAAGATTTTTAACTGCAGAAAGCTGATAAAAACTTTTCCTTTTTAAAATGTTTGGCAGATATACTTAGCAATGATTCAAGAATTGAATCCCGTGATATTCCTCGTTGTATTTTAGTTATTTTCTTTTTTGTTCTGAATTTTGTGTATTTAACTTTTTCATTTCGAGAGTTTTGTCTGCTAAAAGAATTCAATTTTTTCTTTAAAAAAATTAAAATTTAGTGAAAACACCTTTGTTGAAGCATTCTGTAATAGCCGAGATGCGAAAAGATAGCTACGTTTATTCATTCTTGTACACCGAAGATAGTCTCTCGGCAATTTTATACAAAATTTTGTAGACATTTAATCCTATCTTGGTAAAAATTTCACATTCAGTTTCTAATTTTTGTGCATATATAGACATATGGAGAAGAAACATTCCGATATTAATAGCCGCGCAACAGCTTTTTTTTTTTTTTTTGTAATTACATTTCTCAGTTCAGGGTTTTTACATTTTGTATAGGTTTGGTAGGGAAGGTGAAGGAGAAGTAAAATGTAATAAGGTTCTCATATTTTTACTTTTTAACTTAGTATTCCTTTTTTCATTGCTCATTTAGAATTTTGCCTTAAAATTCCGTACGCTCAGGACTATACATGGATATTTGAAAAATATTTTTCTAAGATCTTCGGAGAAAACAAATGTCAAACTAATTTGAAAAAATATTGCTTTTTACGAAATCAAGAAAAAACGGTCCGAGTAGCACTCCCTCCCTTTCTTTTGGTGAATCGATCAACTTCTGCAGTGATTTTCAGAATCATTGCGATCTAATCCCCCCTCACACACTCATTTCAAACGTTACTGGAAGTTGCTGTACACTTTATACTTTCGATAGGCATTACTGTTATTTTGTCTTGTAAACTGAATGACAGTCGTAATGTACGATTCTCTAATGGAAAAACGTTGTTCCATTGCTTTAACCAAGATTATGTTTTTCGTTTTCGTCAAAAGGAAATCAATTCTGCACAAAGGAAAACTGTGTAATAGTGATAGTACAAAAATTCTTAAAATGTAGTTTGCTTTCACATTTATTTCCCTAACTGCTGTGCCCGTTAACAGATTCGCAAACAGATTGACAGACGTACGTCGCAGATTCTGGAGACAGTCTGCAGACTATTTTTAGTGAGAGAGAAAAAATAAATTTCAGCTAATGAAGGTTTTTACCATATTTTCATTCATATAATCCACAGGTAGTACTTGTTTTTCCATTTCATGCTTTAATATCGTTTCAATGAATGACATACGGAATTTTATTTCGTGAATGAAATGCGCCATTTCCTTTCTGTCGTACCCGTTAACAGATTCGTAAATTTACTAACAGACGTACGTCGCAGATTCTGGAGACAATCTGCAGACTACTTCTTAGCGAGAGAGAAAAATTAAATTTCAGCTAGTGAAGGTTTTTACCACATTTTCATTTGTATAATGAACAGATAGTACTTGTTTTAACCTTTTTTTTTCTATATCGTTTCTATGAATGACATGCGGAATTTTATTTCATGAATGAAATGCGCAATTGCATTTGTATTAAAAATGTATATTTGTTAATTGAAATACATTTCCTTACAATGAATTTTAATCTTCATTGAGTTCGAAGTTGTTTTCGAATTCTGACTAATCATACAATTACTTGTATAGAAAATAAAAGATTTTGCTCGATAGTAATTACCCGTACTTTTTCGCCCCCTTCTCTTTAATCATTATCACGTGCTTTTATTAACTCTGAATCGCGACAAATTAAAAAAATAATATGTGTTCCAATTCACCCCTTTCTGCGGGGTGAGTTGGAACACTGCTAAAAAAAATTCCAGATATTTTTTTTTTTTTTTTACAAATATCGAAATATTTTGCTTTTGCAGCAAACAAGATCGTATTTTCAAGCCAAAAAATTGTCGTTTTACTTATTTTTATGTTTACAATTGAAAAGTATTCCGATTCACCCTCTTTTACGGTACTCGTCACTTCAAGTAACTATTAAATTTACATCTGTCGGAAAAGTTTTATTGTTGAGGTAAGCATTTTTATAAATAGGTTATCTGTTAGTAATTTATATGTCGATAATTTCATTGCTATTTAGGATTGATAACTTCACAATGACAGTTGTAGAATTAATGTTACCTCGGCCTAGGAACACTTATGGCACCTATGATAGGGACGTTTGTCATCTCGTCATTTTATTACTTATTTCATTATTAGGTGTATATTTTTTAGTTTGACTTTTTTTACTGAAAAAGAAACATAACGTTTTTGCGTAATTATTTTCTTCATAAAATCTCGAAACAAAAAACAAAACTTAATTCTCTGGACTTGATATGATGAAGCATGGGTTGCACATCCACGTGCTTGAGTTTTTCACGTATATTTAAAACCATATGCTATTTAATTTTTTCAAATGGCAATAATGCATTTTCTGGTGCATTTATATTGACTACTCGCCATTTCGCAAGTCAAAAATATAGTCTGCCTCCGACATAAATCAATTATTTCATGCACACGTCGCTTGTAAATTTTAACAAAAACCATGTTTCGACAGTATTTTATTGTAGCAACCCTGATTTCACCTCTTTCTAATTCGATTAAAGTACATTATTTCGAAGACGAATGTCAACAATCGTGATTTGAACTGAATTGTGTGGCTCTGATTAGTTGAGTTTTAACCTAGAAAAGGTTTACTAATTCTGAGGGTAATAGAGAAGCTTAAATGGCGCTGAGTGTAGTTGTATTACTTTCGTGGCAGCTCTTTTAAAATAATCCAACTGAAAGCTGTGCCAATAACACGTTCCATTTTCACTGAACTCCCCAAAACGAGGTAAACTTTGTCAAGGTTATGGATCAACTTATCGGAGCAACACTATAACTCTTATCTCAATCAAGGGGTACTGCTGCAAACCGGTGTTCTTTTGCTCGAAAAACAAAATTAAAGAAATTTGAAGCATAAATAATCTAAAGTAATAAATAAATAATCTCTGTCCTGAACCCTTTCTTCAAGTGGATCTTAATTAGCCTAATTTCTAACTAAACTTGTGGAGAAATATATGCTACATAAGCAGAAAATGTGTTTTTACATTAGTTTTTATTCATGAAATATGCGGATTTTAATGCAACTTTGTCAAAGAAAAAGGTGTAGTCGGAGTAAGATAAATAAATACCTTTGTGCTGAAAAGTAAAGTAAGAAATAACGTTAAAAAGCACAAATTGCAGAATACTGCTGGCACGTGTTCCGAGGTTACGAGGAACGCCTTTTTCAATGCAAAAAAAAAGTGAGCTTATGATGAAAAGACATCCAGCTTTTGTCATTTGAAGTCAAGTATTAGTGGCTGCTGTTTTTTATTCTATTAGCTTTTAGTATCATGACAAGGGTGATTATGACAATAGTGACGAGTTCTGGGAACAGACTGATCACTTGTTGAAAAAAATAATAACTCCATTTATATATATTTATGGCATTCTTTTAAGTTTGTTCCAATACTATCATTCATTGTAAATATATCTGTGTTTCCAGAGTCAAACATTTCCCATTCATACAATATCTTTGAAAACCTGTATTTAAAATTTAAAATAACCTGAACTGTTTTGCTACAATCGTTGCAAAAGCTGAACACATTTCATACTCGAGTGACTCTAATTCAATAATTCGGAGGCACAATTATAACATTTCGTTTTCAAGTGATTCTTTCGAATAATCTGCTACAAGTGAAACTTTAGAATGATTTCACCATCGAAAAATTGGTTATCTTCTTATTCTTTCGTCTGAATCCATAATTAAAGATTGGTTATGAGAAATTTTTCAGCAAAGTTTTATAATTGTAATCGTGTGATTTTTTAAAAATTTATTTATGTAATTATTTGTTTATTTATTCTTCTTGTTTTTACTTCATTTATTTATTTAGCTCATTTTATTTATTTCTTCATTTATTATTTATTTTTGATTTCATTACTGAATGGATTTGTTATCGAGTGGTTTTTCCTATTAAGGGGGTCCGGGACACATTTTGAAAATTTTTTTATTATGTACTTTAGAGTTTTGAAATTTTTTGAACTGATTCATCATTTATTTAATAAGCAAAATCATAACATAAATATGAAAAAAAATTATTTTTTTATTTAAATTTAATTAGTTTTTTTCAAAAAAATGGGGTTGCTTTAAATTGCTATTATAACTCAAAATATTGTTGGTCAATTTTCAATTTTTTTTCAAAAAAGTATGCACAAATATCTAAACTTTAATTTTTATTCGGCGATTTTAAAAATATTGATTCAATAAAAAATAAAAAATATTTGAAGAAAAATTTCGAAAAATTCGAAGATACTTTTTTTTTAAAAAAATCATAATTTTTGAAGTAAACGTTTTTTTCAAATTCGCCGAATAAAAATTAAAGTAAATTGCTTGAAAAAGATATGCTCCAAGTTTCATTACTTTATCTATATCGGTTCCTGACTTATAAGAGTTTGAATGCAAGAAATCGGGAAAAATTGCACCATGGAGAAAAACGCGTTTAAAGTTTTAAAGTTATGTACACATTCGTTAGATGCATGCAACAAAAATAACTATAACTTTCGTTCTATTTAAGGTAGAAACAAGATTCAAACGTCCTCTTAAGCAGAAAAAAACGGAGCAATTTTTCAAATTATAAAAAAAAATTGCAAAATTTGAGGATTTTTGTGTCCCGGACCCCCTTAATTCCTTATGAAGTTGTTATCTTAAATGCTTCATTATCGAGTGAATTCAATACTCTAATGATTGTAGGTGATGATATCACCCTGAAGAATCATTGAGCAGCTGATCATTTGCTTGTTACTAACACACCACATCTGGTTATTTAATTATGTAAATATCTTAAGAGTTCTCGTCAATACTTTTTTTTTTCCTTGGCTTGAAAGGACATTCAAGCTAAATTCAAACAGAATGTGTAACACGGAATACGATCATGGTTAACAAAATACCAAGCAGTCAAGTAGTAAAGTGCCTCGGTTCTCTTCATCAATACTATAACAGAGAATGAAACGTTTGATAAGTGTGATGATTAGTGCTGTTTGTCTTTAAAAAGATATCAGTTAATTCGATTATGTTATTACACTGCTCAAAGCAATTAGGGAAGCAATCACACAAAAATGACGACACCATTGTGAGCAGGATTGCCAGACGTCCCGGGCAATCCTGCTCACAATGGCAAATTTCAAGGGATAGTCCCGTAATTTGAAAAATTGTCCCGTGTCCTGGGGAACTTCCATACGGGACGGGCAATGTCCCGTATCCTAGCTGATAACAATATTTTACAGAACGAGACATTATTTTAAGGAAAAAAATAAAGTAAAACAAAAAAATGTGAAATAATGAGCAATAAGAAAACCATGTGGCAGCAAACGCAAAAATTATTGAGCAATCACGATTGCTAATTGTTTTCATTTGACCGTCCGTGATGTTGTGGTTCCTTTTTTAACCCCACCGTCTATTACAGGCGCGAAACCTCGGTAACCGATTCTCCTGGTCGGTGACGTCCATGTCCTAGACATTCACACACATACACACCCGCGCCTTTACACACATACAACACGCCAACGTGCATACACACAAGTCTACCACACATATAAGCCTACACATACACTGTATACACACGTAACCGCCTAAGAGGAGGGGCAGTATTGGGGGGGGGGACAGAAGCCGTTTCTAGAAACAATAACTCCATTGATTAGAATCCTGTCGCGACTCGTGATTGCGAAAAACATAACTTGAATTCACAGAATTCAAATTAATTTTGAAAATTCGAAAGTTTTTTTTTTCTTTTGATTTGGTTTGTATGTTTTTGTTTTGGCGGCAGACCATGAGGAACAGAGGCTTCTTCTTTGATCATTGACTAATGTTGGAAATGTATCTCTGAGCATGCGTCGTCAATCGCAATGAAATTGGCTTTTATACTTTGATTGGGGACATTTTGTGAGGTTTAATATTTTGTTGCGATTGAATTTTTCAGATATATCATCAATAGACGTCTCAAAAATCCACCGCTCCCCCCCCCCCCTTTTTCCTGTCCCGTATTTACTGTTTTTAATTCTGGCAACCCTGATTGTGAGGTAGCCTTGCAAAAGGCATAAAATGGAGTATACACGTGTATTAAAATGCAATACAGCAAAAAAGAAGCAGAAAACATTTGACTGGGAACTTTACTCCTCTAGAGCAATGAAACGAACATTAAATTATGCCTCTTTAACATCGTCTGTTTCAGTTCCTTGTGTTTGCCTGGATTCCAGTTCCCCGATAAAACGTCCAGCCATGAAATTCGTTAAATTACGGTGTCGCGGCATTTTCCAATAAAAAAAAACCAACAGATGAATTTTAATGCTCAGGCAGTGAAAAAATGAACTTCTGTTAAATCTCGATTTCTGTACTTGTATCATTTTTCTGCTTTTCGATAACAGAAACGTTGATTTGCTTCTAAAGTTTACGTTTTATCCTCACGTTTTCTGAAAATATGGAAGCTTTATTGAAAATTAGTTTCTGGAATGATATTTTTCTCAATTTTATTAAAACCATGTGCTCCCTTAATTTTTTTGAGCAGTGTGTATCAAGAGTGCTCGCCAATAGTTTTCATTGTCTTCGGGGAAAACTCAAGCTAAATTCAAGCAGAATGTAGCAAAGAATACGATGGCAAACAAAATACCGAATAATCGAGTACAGTGAAACCTGTGTAAGTTGACCACTTGCGGTGCAGTACTTTGGTGGTCAACTTAGACAGGTGGCCAACTTATAAAGGGTGGTACTGATTTTTTTTTTTTTTTTTTTGTCATTTCTTGCATCATGTATTCATTTTTTGACAAATTCACACTTACTCTCTCTATTCAACTCACTTTCATTGTTTAACATTACTTTGAAACAATAATCAAAAATGTTATTCAAATATTTTCGTTTTTTACTAAATTAGACACTGTAGTTTTAAAAATTCCATATGTGTCAGCTAGTTTTTTCTTGCTTTCCCCTTTTTCAATTAATTTTAATATTTCATATTTTTTATCAACATCAAGTTCAGCTAACTTTCTTTTTGAAGCCATTTTATGTAAAAATCATAACACAAAGAGCAACAAGATGGACTCTCATAGTTCATAAAGGCTGTTGAAAATGAAAATGTTCAGTCTCTTAATCCCTTGCACCAGAAATAAATAACTTTACTCTAAAGCACAATTCCAGTGTTGCCACAAAATATTGCAACTGGAAGAAAAGACTTAGCACTTTTCTACTGACACCTGTTTTCGTAGAACAGAGTACAAAAGGCCATCTCAAATAGAACAAAAGAAAAACAGCTTTAAACACTATGTCATGCTTGAAAACGTTCAACCCGGAAAAGGCGGAGCAAGATAACTTTTTTGCGGAGCTACGGAGTTAAGCTATTTTAGCGGAGCAGTTGGCAACCCTGCATCAAAGCATTAAAATTATTCATGGAAGGCTTTAAAAATAATAAATAAAATAATTTGCTTGATTAAGTTTTAAAAAATAAACCAAGTGGTCAACTTACAAAGGGTTTTTTACAATACTCCAAACCAAATTTGATGCACATTAGTGGTCAAGATAGACAGGTGGTCAAGTTAGAGAGGTGGTTCAGTTACAGAGGTTTTTCCTTCATTATATAAGATAGGACTAATTCCGTTCCCAACAAAAGCGGTCAACATAGGCAGGCGGTTAGGCAGGTGGTCAACTTACAAGAGTGATCAACTTAACAGGTTTTACTGTAATAAAAAGCTTCCTTATTTGAAGAAAGAATGAACTAACACATTATATTGTCTCATCAGAGCAACAGTAAGATATCTTAGTGTTATTTCTGGAATTAGATATCTTACTGCTGCCCTGAGACGACGATATGTAACAGAATACGTTTGACTAGTGTGCTTATCAGTACTGTTTCTCTTAAAATGAGTTCAAACACTCTCTTAATTGAGCATCACTCTTAAAATTATGAATACTTCCCCGTCCAATATACTCACTCGAGATAAATTTTAAATGATTCTAGACTCTGAGACGTGCTTTCGCATATTGATTTCTTCTCTCAATATTCGAAAAACGCTCTCTTTAAAATCCGGGTCGAGTAAGCAAAAGACTCGGTTCTCTCCTCCAATATTATAGTAAAGAATAAACTGCCACATTATATGTAACAAAATATGGTTCATTACTGTGATTATGAATACTGTTTCTCTTAAAACGGAATCCAAGCACACTCTTAATTAAGCGTTACCCTTAAAATTATGAATACTTTCCATCGCCAGTGAGTCACTCCAGATAAATTTTAAATGATACTCGAGTCCGAGACGTGCTTTCGAGTATTGATTTCTCCTCTCGCACTTGTCACAGCTCCAAGAAAGACTCTTTCATAAACAGGCACGAATTCCACATCGGCACCACTCGGGCACTTCTTTCTAAAGCACGCCCGCATTCATTCCATCGATCCACTGAAAAGTAAAGGCTCACGCGAGCGCTAATGCACGAGTATGCGACTCATACCTCCGAATGATTTCTTTTCTATGACTCCAGAATAACACAATCAGATTAGAAGGTAATTAGTCACTCGGTTTAAGACATTCCACTTTTCCTAAACTGGGAAAAGGTTGAAAGAGAATAATTGCAACGACAAATTAGGCAGTGAGAAGCAAAGGGATGTAAGTGCCAAAATTTAAAAATTTTGAGGTAATCAGTACAGATGTAGGTGAACCTCTCCTCTGTCTTGGGGCAAGAAATAGTCTTACCAATAGCCCCAGTAAGTGCTGCTGTATAACATGATTTAGAAAAAAAAAATAATGAAAGCGTACCTAGGAACTTGTCCTTAAACACGTTTTACTCAAAACTTGATAATGTCCACTTACATCCTTTTGCTTCTCACTGCCTCATATGGTGAATTTCGGCTAATTCAAATCCAGGAAGGTGCTAAGGAATTGATGAACTCGAATTTCATTAAAATCCAGAAAAAATAAATATGAAAACACTTTTTCTTTTCCTATTAAGATTGCAATTTATTTTTATTGCTTTTCAATATTTAAATAAAATTTTGTAAAATAATATATTTTCTCTCAAAAAATTGCTTGTCAGTTTGCGCTAATAAAATAAGAACCGATAAAAAGAAAAAAATTTACATTAAAATGTGTCAAGTGATTTTTTAAACAGTAGAGTCATTCGTTTTAAGACATTCCACATTTCCTAAACTGGGATAAGTTTGAAAGAGTAATTGCATCGACAAATGGTAAAGTTTGACTAGTTCGAATTCAGGAAGGTGCCAAGAAATGGATGCATTAGAAATCAATTCAAGGAACAAAAAAAAAATTAGAAAACACTTTTCCTTCTCCTTTTAAGATTGCTAGCTATTTTTCTGCTTTTCAGTGTTTAAATAAAATTTAGTTGTTACCGTTGTCTTGTGCCAGCTAGACTGGCAATTTGGGGTGCGCTGCTTCACTTTTCCAACTGTACCGTAAATAGTTGTGTAGTCCGACTTCAACAGTACACACATGCCATAAGGTCCCGTTTATAGGGTAGGCAACCATTCACAGCATAACAACCCATTCACACAAAGAAAGGACAGGAGAGAGAAAGTACATCCATGCCCTAGCTGGGATTCGAGTCCGGGACCTCCTCATCGCAATCAGACTCTTCTGACCACTAGACAGAGTGGGCAGCTTAGATAATTTTTAATGAAATAATGTATTTTCTTTCAAAAACAGAATAATGTCAGTTTGCACAAATAAGTTAAGAACTGAGTTTAAAAATATTTTACATTAAAATGTGTAAAGTATCTGATTTTTAAAACAGTACAATCATTCGTTTTAAGACATTCCACTTTTCCTTAACTGGGATGATAAGTTTGAATGTGAATAATTGCGAATGATAAATGGTGAAGTTTGGCTAATTCATATTCTGGGAGGGGCCAAGAAATTGATGCATTCTAAATTCATTAATAGCCAAAAAAGAAAGAAAACAGTTTCTCTTTTCTTTTTAATATGTGCTTCAAGCTGTTTTTGTTTGTTTTTTAGTATTTGAATAAAAATTAGTAAAATAATGAATGAGGTGGTGAGAAGCAAAGGGATGTAACTGGAATTCTTATAATTTGGGTAAAACTCGTTTAAATTTCAGCTCTTAGGTAGGCTTTCATTGATTTTTTTTTTCTGAATCATGCTGCATAGCATGCACCCATCAGAGCTACTAGTACCATCTCTTTCCCTAAAACAGAGAAGTTCTTCTACCATTTGTAGTGATTATATAACAAATTTTTAATTTTAGCACTTACAACCCCTTACTTCTCAATAATCATATATTCTCTTTAGAATATAGCATACTTTCAGATTGCGCAGATAAAATATAAACTAATAAAAAGAAAAGTGTTCTACGGTAAAAATATTGCAAGGTCAGAGCGGTATTTAAGGGGTGGGTTTTTAGGGGTTCAAACCTGCTCCAAACTTTTTCAAAACTGTTCCGGAAAGTCTTTTGTTTTTACTTTTTTGCTGAAAAAATTATTGATTAGCTGGGGTTAGACCGACTAGTCAGTGCTATTTTATTTTTGAAAATTCATAACATCGTGGAAAAAATTTATCACACGACAGAAGAAGTAAATTTAAGCAATATATGAGGCAGCGAGAAGCAATGGAGTTTGTTGTTTAAGCAAAACAATTTTACATTAAGTAAGCAAAGATTATTTTTAAATGAAAATTAAAACATCTATAGCACAAAAGATTCAACAAGAATATTTACAAAACAGATTGAAAAATAATTTAAATGCCTTTGTACATTAATTCGAAAAATAATTATAGTTTTAATTATAAAATGTCGGTGTCATAAGTATTTGAGGGTATTTTTAACCCCTGAGTTAATTGCAAAGAAATAGAAGTTCACGAGGTGTTTCCTCCAACTTTCAATTCCGTATGGTATATTGCACGATATTTTTTTTTTTCTTGAATCTCTTATTTTAGCACTGGAGAGATGAGCTGAGCCACTGAAATAATAAAAATAGTTTAAATAATGAAAATCTAGTTACTTTTATAAACGATTGAATTTTATCATTAAGTTTTATCCATATCGCTAAAACGTTTAACAATTCATAATTTTTACACTTTAAACTTACAATTTAATCATATGAGGCAGTGAGAAGCAGAGGGATGTAAGTGGACTTTTTAAAGTTTCGAGTAAAACGCCTTTTTCAAAGTTCAGAACCTAGGCAGTCTTTCATTGAAATTTTTTTATAAATCATGCTATACAGCAGCACCCACCAGAGCTACTGATACCATCTCTCGCCACAAAACAGAGAAAAGATTCTCCTATCATTTGTACTGGTTATCTCCAAATTTTTAATTTTGGCACTTAACATCCATTTGCTTTACACTGCCTCACCATGTAGTTGCTTTTTTTTTTTTTTTTAATTATTGAGTAGGGACTTTTAGAGTTCTTCGTCGGGTTTTCTTTTTCGTGGGGGAGGGGGGTGTTATAAAATGAAAAGGTGCACCTACGCAGTAAATAAACACTCCCAATAAGTGAGCAAACTCAGCATTTCCAAGTCGTTTTCTTTTTCTAAATATATTAAGAAAAATACTACTGCCAATTCATCTAACCTTTTTTTTATTATTATTATTATTTTTAAAAAAAAAACGAACTTTTTCGTTCACGGGAGGGTTATTAATTCACTGATCCATTGAATCCAGACTTTTATTTTCAACCAATAAAATAAAAACTGATGAAAAGGAAAATGTTTTTACCGTCAAAGAATACTGGTTCTTATTTTTTTTTAGCTATGAAATTTAAAGTGGTGAAATAAAGCATTTGTATCGCAACAACATAGTGTGAATTTTTATGTTAAAACGCTGGTGAACAAATAACAGCAGATTGATGTCTCCCCATTTTTGCCGATATTTAATTACCCCCCCCCCCCCCCCCTGTTTTTCGATTTCAATCATACCTTTTGATGTTTTAAAAGGAGGAGGAAATTTGAAATGTCGCCGAAACTGGGGATAAACCAGAAGATTATCAAGTCATGTTTTTAGCTACATTTTGAATCAAGAATAATAATGCTTATGACAGATATTTGTATTTCAATACCAATACATTTTATTTCAATATTCAAAAACACTAAAAAGTCGGTTTTTACCTTGAACCGGCAAAAAAAATGCTTGGAATTTGATTCTAAGGAAACAGTTAAAATATTGGTATAATGAAAGCATTTTTCACTTTAACTATTTAGGCTTAATGAATAGTTAAATTATATATGCTCGAATCGAATATTAAAATTAATTTCCAAACAAAAAGATGTGCGTAATGTAATGAAAGAAAATATTTAGATTAAAATAAGTGCGACCTAACTTATATCTATCAAAATTGCATTAAGATGTTGAAAATGTTTCTATTTTATAAACAGAAGAAAGATAAACTTAATTTTGCAACAACAAAAAAAAAAATACTAATTAAATCAAAACACTTTTCTTCTTAAAATTCTAACTAACTTTATTTGGCATAGTAAAGGTATTTTAAAAAAGAAAAAAAAAAAGATTTGTTTGGTGTAGTTAAGAGTATTTTTTCTCATCAACAATGTAACGAAAAGTTCATTAAGATCAACACGGGGGGGGGGGGGGGGGGGTAAAGATGGGAGTGCATTTCTCCTCCTACCGTCAGTAATTTAGTACATTAGTTACAGCACGTCTTAGAATCATTATTGATTTTGCTCCTTTTAATAAGCTAAAGTAATTATTTTAAAATAAAGTAACATTTTTGCGTTAAGAGAATTATTACTAGTTGCAAAATTCCCAGCTCACACTGAATTCTCAAGGTAGTTTCATTTGCTTATCTATTTATTTGGTTGTTTGTTATTGTATTTTCAATTTCCCTTACTCGAACTTAAGCTCATTTTTATGTTTTATGTGTTTTTGCTTTGTTTTGTTTTTGTGTTGTTTCCATCTATTTTTCTTTGGAGAAAGTGAAGTTAAAATTACTAAATTTAATTTCATGACACATAATATAAATAAGTTGAATTTCGGTAGAAACTAAATGGATTCAGGTTTTGAGCTCCAATGTAGAAATTCATAAGAAAAAAACATCTTTTTTAAGTGCATAAGTGAAAAGAAAAATTGGTGGAGAAAAATTAATTTGTTTGCTAAAAAAAGTGTTTGCTAATTGGAAACAATGTCGAAACATAAATGAAACAGACAAGGTTTTTACCCTCAAAAGCATTTATTTTAACTTAATTTTTGCATAATAATTCAAAAGTTTTACAATACAAAATATAGTTTCACTTATTTAATTACAATAAAAAAGACAATACTATTTCAATAAAGAAAATCTTAAAACCAATGTTTTTCTTTAAAAAATAGAGCTTTAAATTTTCGAAAAAAGTAATATAAAGGTTATGGAAGTGAAAATTCTTTGCAAATGTTTTCTAAAAGACATAGATTGTATAATAAAATTTTTCTCCTTAAAGAAAATACTAAATCGTGCTGTGTTTCCATTTTTGGTTTCCAAATGCCAAAAGAGAGAAAACCAGATATGGTTTCTTAATGTATTTCTCTTGGTATCCTGCTGATTAACTGGAGCATAATTTTTTATATTTATTTTTAAATCTTATTCTACAACCACATTGGTTTTTATTGCAGGTGCGAAAGTACCAATCCATTTTTAATCGTAAGAATATTACATCAATGACAACACTTAGAGTTTCCTTCACACGAAAAGTGAAATCAGTTATTTTTGTATATTTTGACATTGTATTGCTTGTTTTTACCCGATAAAAATGAAATTAATTCCCTATAAAGCATCACCACCTGCAAACACTGATTTAGACTGTGTATGAGGCACTTAAAAAGAAGGAAAGTAAATGAAAAAAAAAGAGATGTTTGGCGGTAATTAACGCAAATGTTAAGTAATCACTATATTATTTGGGCATTACTTATTAGTGGTTACTCCGACAGATAATTTAGAAAGCATAATTTATAACGACTACGCAATAAAACTCCTATATGTTTCGAACTTAGCTTCTGTTTTGCTAAAACTCTTTCTTTTACCACTTACTCTACTTTTTCTCATTACATCGTGTGTAATTCTCTTGCAATTTTTAGTCATTCATAACCTAGATTTTCATTCCTAATCGTCTCTTTCATCAAAATCTTCATTTCCTTTAGGGGAAACCCGGGTATCGTGAATACCTTAAGCTTTTCTTGATTATTGTCGTTTTGTTATAACTTAAGAAATTGAAACAAATGTTTATAATCAGTCTTCATTTAATGCACTTGCGTAATGCAATAACAGTCGTCCTTAATATTAATTACACTATTAGATATAAGGCCAGTTTTCAATAATGGCATGAATATCCACTTTGCCCAACACCCCGGGTAAAGTGGATTCGTTACTAGGGCAAAGCGAACAGCAATATTATTTGTCATGAAACTAAACATTAAAAATAAAATATTCATCGAAAATTAAAGGAACATATCCAAAAAAAATTTTTTTGCTACAATGCTAATTATTGTAGTTATTGCAAACAAAAAAATTGAACTTAAAAGTGAAATAAAACTCAAATATTAAAGGAACATATTAAAAAACATTATTTTGCTACGATGCTAATTATTGTAATTATTACAAACACAGAAATTGAATTTAAAAATAAAATAAGCAATGAAAATTAAAGGCTCATATTAAAAAAAATTTTCTACAATACTAATTATTGCAGGAATTATTATAACAACAAAGAAATTTAACTAAAAAAGTCAACATCCAAAATTTAGGAGCATGTTAAAAAAAAAAAAAAAAATTCTGCTACAATACTAATCATTGCAGTTATCACAAACAAAATCATTGCCATTTTCTAATGCTGAACACTCTTTATGACACCACTGAGTACAAATACGACAGTGTTTTCCGTTGACTGATCATCTTCTTCAATGAACATTTCACCACAGAAAATGCACATTACATCATCTAATGTCTTTACTTCCTTCCTCTTATCGTTCTCTTATGCAGTCCTATGTTTTGCAGCAGAGATTTTTGATTTAGTCTTTTTGATAGTGGTTTTTTAACAGTCTTCTAAGATGCTTTGGTTGAAACATCATCTAGTTACTTATGACAGTCTTTTTTGATTTTTCAAATATTTATTTCTGATTGTCCTTTACTGGAGTACTTGTCCGGAGTGTATATCTCTGTAGCTTTAGTTTACGTGTTGCTTTGGTTTTACAGGCTGAGGAATAGGTCATAAAACATCCTTAGAACATCCAGGTTTGGGTGAAGCGGCGGGAACATCATTACCTTGGACTTATTCTGTTGTTTCAGATCCCATGGGAGTATAAGGACAATGTTCAATGGTAACATTGACTTGAGATCTTAAAATTGAAGGACTTCCAGCTTCGGATGAAGGGACTTGTCATGACTGGGCATAGTGAATATGGTATCCACTTTGCCCAATCCGCTTTGCCCTTCAGGGAACATTTTTGAGGTTACTAAAAATTACTAAAAAACCAGAGCATCTAAACTCGTCGTCTACGGATAGTTGAAAGCTACATAACCGTACATCAAATCCTACCAATAACAAAGAACATGTCACAAGTAGTATTAAAGTTATAAATGAAACACTAACCTCTGTAAACTGAAATTGTTTTCCCCAAAACATACTTTGTTCGGTCACTGGCGTCGCGTGACGCGAACTAGTCTCGACTGTTTGCCGCACACGTAGCGGCAACAGGCGACCGTTGCTATGACAACGCAGCTGCCGGCCAACTAGCTATTTGGGAGTTATAGGCAAAATTCGCTTTGCCCGGGTTATCCACTTTAGCCGAGTTTCCCCTACCTGATAGTTAATTTAGAAAGCAAAATCTTGGCGTTTGTGCATCCGATGTCATAATGCCGTTGTTAATGGAAACGTAACTTTCATACTCATAGGCGGTAGCAATCTCGTCCATTTTTCGAGCTCGATCGTCATTTTCTCTTCCTCGACGGATTGCTCATGCTCAGTTTTATCCAGCCCAAGCTTTCACAAAGGAATTTGAATGCACTTCATCGTTAAGTTTTCCGTTTGGGGTCTGACGACAGTCCTCAATCTTTGGATTTTGGATGAAGTACGAAAATGAAAGTGGAAATGTGCCGAAAGATATATGTGTGACTTTGAAGCTGGTACCAGACTAACAGAAACAGCGGCTAACATTTCGTGGTTTGGATTGGACTCCTGCATATACTGCTTTTATTATATCATCTTGCACAGATAAGATCATAAGCTAAGCAACGAATTATTTTTGTCACTGCTGCTTTTGTCACTGTTGTTCCCTATTATTAAAGATACCATTATAAAATTTAATGTTAATTGAAACATAAATTGCGTCTATCAGAATTTAAATAAGATTATTTAGAACTATTGTATATTTTACCACTGATGAAGGACACGCAAAAAATGCATTGCAGTTTGTTAGAACTTTAACACTTGCACCTCACCCATTATGGTCTGAAATGCGTATCTTGACGCTGTTTTTACTGTAAAGACGTTTCTATAGTAACCGTAAATAAACAGACATGAGGCTAATAGCTTTTTTTGTGATAGGTTGAAATGAAAATACTCCTCCATATTGTACCAATATAAAAAAGTTAAAAAAATGTTTCTGTAAATTAAAACGCGGGTGTGTTTAGTTAATAAAATGAAAATCTGGATTAAAATGGTTGATTGGATAATGCATTTTTATATTTTGAGCTAGTTCTTTTTATTATTAAAATTTGTATGATGAAATTTTTACTTTATGACCCCACACTATGTTTAAATTTTCTGTTTTCAGTCATTTAATACATTTTAGTATTTTTATGAGGATCATCCTTCCAAATATTACACTAATTTAGCTATAATAGAAACATTTTTAGATGAGAATTTGTTTTATTGAGCCAAAATTTCTTTTTAAGTACCGAAGTTAAATTAAAACTTGATTTTTTCAGGGTCCACCCTATTATGCTTGTATGCAGTGCTGTAGTTGAAAAAAAAATGATTCGAGGGGGGGGGAGCTCACCTTGGAGTTTGAGTCGACTCACTGAAAGAAAAGGTGGTTTGGAACTAATAAACATTTTATTTTCACTATGTTTGCATTAAAAAAAAATTTTAAAAACTTCGTGGGACGATGCTTCCCCCCCCCCTCTTTCCCAACTACAGCACTGCATGCATGCATGAATATTGCAAAATTTTTGTTAGTTGCCCAAAAGAGTATTTTCGAAGCCACGATATATCATGTTGTAAGAATAATTGATTTTTAGGCAGTCTTTAATTTATATTTCTGGTTATACAGTCGAACTCAGTAGTAAAGAGCGCCCAGGGACTACGTAATTTGCTTGGTATAATCGAGTCCTCGTAAAAAATGAGTTAGTCAAAATAATCATATAAAATCATGCATATTTTGCTTTTCATTTATGCACAGTTCCACATAAGTTGGTTAATTTGAATCGTCATATCGTCTCGTTGTTTTTTTTTTTTTCGTTCGTAAAGCAACCCTCCTAACTGGCTACTGAAAATGCTGACAACTAATTTCTAAAAGTCGTTGCTAGAAACCTCATATCCAACAGACTTTCAATATATGTTTATGAAAGTACATTAATCCCCATCTTCAATCAATGGAACGATTTTGATACAGAGAAAAATGCTTGATTTTGAAATACAATTTTAGTAACTAAAATTTTCAAATTTACGTTTCGAACACAAAGGTTTCCATATAAATTTAGCGGGAGTAATTTATAAGTTAGTTTGATTTTACCAACAAAAATAATAGGTATCTGTCGAATTAATTTGTGAGCTAAAAATGCTGTGCCTATACTTTGTTATATAAAAAATTTTCGAACAAAAATGTGTTGAAAATGCATTATTTATGTTACAGTTTTCGCAAATGGATTATCTTGTCATCATTGTTTAACTTGTTTTTCTGAGTTAATTGATGTTTGAGATGCATAAGTTTCAAAATCAGATATTCTTTCAAGAAGAGAAAAGATAGAAAAAATGTTAAAACAAACATAGTTACTCAAAAATTTAGGTTGTTCTCTTCTATAATGTAGTCAAAATTTTTTCTCCATAAACGTTCTGTGATTGTGTATGAAATAATGTGGATTCAATTGTGCATTGCGAATATGTTAAGAGTTACAAACGTTGATTTATTAAATCAAATTTCATTTCAATGAAGAATAATTCAGATTTTTTAAAACAATTTAAAGTACATTTTGCACCTACGGAACGAAGAAAACGGATTACAAATTTCATTTCTATGAAGAATAATTCAGATTTTTTAAAACAATTTAAAGTACATTTTGCACCTACGGAACGAAGAAAACGGATTTACTTTCGGATTTCTTATGTAAAAAATGATATAGCAATAACAAATATAAAATTTTTAGTTCATTTCATAAAAAAGAAATCTTTTCTTCTTTTAGGTAACTGAAATCTTGCTTTTTCATTAATTTAAGCGTAATATTTGCTTGTGCGTAAACAATTTTATGTGTTTGTTTGTGCGTAGCCACCTAGTTGTGTAATTAGCTACTTTGAAAATAACACTGCCGTTACGAGGGGGAGAACTACATGATAAAACAATCGACAGCATTTTTTTACTTACTTTTACAAAAAAAAAGGAAGTATTGTATTCGCAAAAAAAATGTTTAATCAAAAATCGACCTTAATTTCCATTTTACTCACCCCCGAATGAATATTGAGGCTTTTTTTTTTTTTTTTTTTTTTTCGACTCGATCACACGTGGATAAGTGCCTAAGAATGTATAGACACGCGAAATATCCATAATGACGATTCCCGAGTTAATTACAACGAATTTTCTCGTGACGTCTGTATGTATGTGCGTATGTGCGTATATATGTCGCACAACTCAAGAACGGTAAGTCCTAGAAAATTGAAATTTGGTACGTAGACTCCTCGTTGGGTCTAGTTGTGCATCTCCCCTTTTGGTTGCATTCGGATGTCTCTAAAGGGGTTTTTTGCTCCTTTTTGGGGGGAAATCATTGTTAATTTTGATATAAACTCAAGTGGCGTTATAATTTGGCAGACACTTGGCGATATATCGCCAGTATTTTGGTAGCCAAGTCTTTTTGCCAACTTGGCGACAAATTTGGCGATTTTGTTTTTAAAATCTGGTTTCAATTTGGCCACTGTTGATGATGTTTAGAGAGTAAACTATTGAGTCACATGAAAATTGAAAATAATGTGGAAATGACATTAAATTGGAGTAAAATGAAGTCATGTAATGCACACATCAGCTCGGTTTTCCTTGCAGTTGCACCATGATGACACTTTTTCTAAATCTTTAGTCTATTTTTAAATATAGTCTTGCCTTGCATTTTAATACTTTACCTAAATTTAAAAGTTTTTGCGCTTTTAAACCTTTACTACAAACACCTAAATGAAAACCAATGCTTTCTATGCTAATTTATTTAATTTATGTCACATCTAGTTAAAAAAAATATACTCCCAATTTTCACTATTTAAATTAAAATCTTTTGTGTTTCCATTGTGTAACGTGAACTCATAAGTATGTATGTAAAATGTATATCAGAAATGTATAGGGACAGTTTAGATGAGTCCCATTCTTTAATTATAGAAAAGTAAAAGAAGAAAAGTTTCCATTGCGAAGCCTAACCTATTTTCATAATGACTTATCCGTCTCTGCTTAATCGAGTGTACATCCTCTGTATTTTCCTCTTTCTCGAGGTTTACATTCCTTAGAAAGTTACTGATGAGTAAAATCATTAGCTTTAAAACGAACTGGAACAACTGAAAACGGAGAAAGATTAATTAAGAAAATTGCATAATGGATGTAGAAGATGAATCAAGTATATTTTTAGATATCTCCTTGCAAAATACGATTTCGGTAAACGCCGTCAGCAGGCATTAATTTTGCAATTTTTGGTTTAAAAATGGTAAAACTTTTAAAGTGTGACGTTCTAAATTCTACTTCGTTGTCATCGGCTGTTAAAAGCAGTTTTGATGAGTAAAAAATACATTATTTTTTTATAATTCTTTCACGATTCAATTGTGAGTAATTCTCAATCAGCACTTTAAAACAGGAATGTGATTCAGCCACAAAGAACCCGTTCTCATTGTCGAAAGAGCCGGTTTATTTCGAGTATACTTTAAAACCGTAACAAAGTCTTAGTAGTCGACAGGTTGTCGCACACTCTGCTTTTAATATTATATGGTTCTGTTTATTGTATGAATTAATAGCAGCAGCCTTCAAGTTTAAAATTTTTATTTGTTGCATAAAGTATTAGATGTTTTAAGTAATGATAATGCGCTGATTCCGAATTTTTAACAGGTTAATTTCTATCACGTCAGATTGTATTACAAAATCATTTTACATGCGTGGTATACTTACGTGATGTTCGTAGCAAACGCGTGCATGAACTTTTTGTTTTAATAAAAAAAACAGGGGTGCCCCCCTTAAGGGCAAGGACGCACCCTCCCCTCAATGTCGTGGAGACCCCCCCCCCACCTCCAGCTGGGCACCCCTGTAAAAACAATGTTTAATACACAACTTGCTGAGTTTAGTTATTGTACATAATTACTTATTTAATTACTCTTTGCATATACGGAAATTTTGCTGTGATGAAAACAAAATAAGTTTAAGGTTTAGTAAAGTTAATTCGATACAAAAGAAAAAGGCAATTTTCGACAATTTGTCTTAATGACGCGGTTAATAAGTATTTGCTCCTATAACTACATCATAATAAAGTAACATTTGAGACAGTGAGAAGCAAAGGGATGTTAGTGGCAAAATTGAAAATTTGGAGATACCCAGTACACATGGTAGGTGACCCTCTCCTCTGTCTTGGGGCAAGAGATATAGTACTAGTAGCCCTGGTAGGTGCTGCTGTACAGCATGATTTAGAAAAAATTTCAATGAAAGCCTACCTAGGACCATATCTTCAAAGGCGTTTTACTAAAAACTTGAATATGTCTACCTACATCCCTTTGCTTCTCACTACCTCATTTGAGTAATAATCTGAAATTTTTGTTAATTTTTAAAAAGAAAGGAGCCATTGACAGCGACTCATCGCGGACGTCTAAAGACAAAAATAAGTTTTATTGTAGTGTCCCTCATATCATAACAAATCGCTTGATTATCTGAGAGCGAAATAAAAAAACTTAATGACTTCATTAGTAAAAACTTTCTGCACATAACAACGTCAGTTATTATTCTTATTCAAATTTTAACGTAATTTTAAAGAGAGCGGAATTTTTGCTGTCTTTTAGTTATAAACTGGTATTTTGATTGTAAATTGAAAAATCAATTACAGAAATAAACTTGACGTTGTTACCTGAAGAAACGTATTAACAATCAAATTATTTTGAGTTTTTGATTTCATATAATCCAGTGAAGAGCTGTAAAAGGCGCCTCAGAGAAAAGGTTTTTTTTTCCATGAAATGTCCGATGAGTCGCTGTCAATGGCATATATCAAAAATATACTTTTTTTGTATCGAATTAACCGTATCTCCTCCGTTCCCCTCTTTAAAAATGGTACGTGACAGGAACATTCCAGCTTCGAATTTTAGTTCAGCACGTAAAAAATACTCCAAAAGCATTCAAACTTCCGAGACAAAAATGTTAGCAGACTCTTGTGTAGTCTGCGAAAAAAGTATACAATACAACTATTCGCCGTTTTAGTGCTTGAATATGCCACCATGTATAGATAGTATTATATTTGTATAGATAGTCTATGGTTTTTATTTAATTGCGAGTTTGGTTCTCACATTAATTTTACGATGTCATAAATTTCCGTTTATTTACAACGGAATAACAGTGATCGATTCGATAGTATTGAAATTCTGATTTTAGTAACAATTTCTGTTTTTTTTTTTTTTTTTTTTTTTTTTTTTTTTTTTATATATATAGATTTTTCAGTTCTTGCAGTTTATCATTGAATGAGTTATTCCAATTGAACCAATGAAATAACGTTTTTTTAATATTCTTCAGAATTTTTAGTAGCTTCAGAGTAGTAGTTTTTTTTTTAAGAATTGGACCTTTTTCGTTCTATTACCTTGAGAATGATTGGAGGTACACCATGTTATCTGTGTTGATTTGTGCTGCAAATAAGCTCTTACATCACCCCGTTAGATCTTCATTAAGAGTTTTAAGATTCCCTGTATCTTAAATGCTCATATAGCTAGCCAATGTATTTAGTCTGCCTGTCAACAATTCTGTCAACAAAATCAAAATACAGTTTATACTTTTCGTAAATTTGCTTTTTTTCTTACTGATTCATTAGTCAAAAAACTGAAATTAATTCATAACATTTCCAATGGCATATATAAAGCTTGCAGCTTATATATTCCTTCTTCCGTAAATTGTTATTCTGTTCTCCTGTTATTTCTAAATTTTCTCATTGCTGTTTCGAAACATTTAACCGTGGTGCTCGACATCTATGACAATAACAATTCATTTTTTTCATATATGAGCCATCTGCACTTCTAGAAACGGCTGAAAAAGATTATTTATCGATGCGGCCGTTGACAAACGATTTTGTAAACGTCATCGAAATCGATAACTGCGCGCCCTCTTCCGGTCTACGTGCCAACTATGTCCCAAACATTTTGATTTGTTTTTACTTTTCTTTTTCATTTTCATTGCTTGTCTTTTCACTCTTTTCGGATTCGCAGACAGCGCAATTGATTTTTCGAAAATTGTGTGCATGACGAAACTTTACCATAGATTTAAAAATGTCCTAAATAAATTAAAGCGCATTCTCTTATTTTTAGTTGTAGCTGAATCGTTATGTTAGAAAACGCGAGTTCCAATAGCTACATAATGATGTATATTTGATTTCTTTCCGATAAAATAGTGGTTAAAAATCAGTCTCTAAAATAACTTTAACAGAACGAAATCTATTTTGTATAAGGGAGCGTTACTAGAAAAAGATTTTGCCTTCGGCATTATACTTTTTAATAAATTGCATTTTGTTTTCAATTTCTTGTATTTTACGTAAGATTATTTTATAATGTGCTGAAGGAGCATTTATTTTTCCAACAATTGCCCAATCATATAGAAGCAGATGTAAAAGAAATAACAATATAAATGGTGTGCAACACAGATGACGCTATAAACTCAAATAAGAACCAGAGAAACAAAGCGTAGAATGTTTTTGGACAGCGTAAACGCTTCATTTTTGCAAAAAAGAAAAAAAAAAGTTATCAAATGAGTTGGGCTAAATCTGGTATAAGGTTGCACAATTCTAATAAATTTCAATTATATAAATATAGAACCGTTTTACATATGCTTAATGATGTCAATGAAGAAGGTTTTTTTTTTCTCTCTCTCTTTAGAAAGCTATCTTTGATTGTGAAACGTTTAAACTTAAAAAAAATAATAATAAATAAAACAAATTTAAAAAAAAACAGTTTGAGAGTTTGTCCTCATTTTCGATAAAATGACTGATTTTTAATACTAGTTTTTCAGTTATAGTAATACAGTTTGATGCTAATATGTGCACTTTTTGTCTTTATTTTAAAAACCAGAAGCATATTATTATTTTAAATGCATTTCTTCAATTTACGCACCAATCACAAAATTTAGTACTAACAGAGGAACTACATTAAGGTTCAACTTTTTTAATGAAATTATTCATACAGTGTGTTGTAATGCAGGTGAAAAAATTCAAATGAGTTTTATACTTGTTTCAAGCGATATTCGATAAACGTTTTGCGTGAAATATATATCTAACGTACAAGCCGTAAGTATTAAAATAGCAATGCATAGATGTCCTTTAAGAGAAAGATCTTTTCTAAACAACTTTTGAAATTTTAAAATAAAGGAATCAATTATTGAATGTGAAAAGAATATTGAGGCAGTGAGAAGCAAAGGGAGGCAAGTGGACATTTTTTTTAGTTTTGAGTAAAACGCATTTAAAGATTAGCTCCTAGGTAGACTTTCATTGAAATTTTTTCTAAATTATGCTGTATAGCAGCAACTACCATGGCTACTACTACCATATCTTGCTCCAAGACAAAGGAGGTGTTCACCAACCATTTGTACTGGTTATCTCTGGAGAGATTTGAGATATCGAGATTGTACTGTAATATAAAAAATTAAACTTGACACACAATGTAGCATTTTAACTGTTAATAATTTTATCTCTAAACTTTCATTGTTCAATTTTCTTTGAAATCGACAACTTGTCTTTAGTCCTGAGGAACTTGATGATGTAGAAGGGCGATTCAATCTTCATTCTTCTACAAGGATGCAATACAAAAACTTGTACAAGTTATTGCATTCGTGTCGAAAATTTGGAAGCGTGTAAACTCTCTAATTAAACTGTATTTCTCGATTACTATAATGTTTAATCTTTGATCAGGTGTTTATAGTTTTTCAGATCCCCAACTTATGTTTTATTTCTACAACCGTTTTAGATATTTTCAAAAACAAATAATGGAAATTTAGCACAAACATTTTGCCGGCTCTTTATAAGAACAAAATATACATGAAAGGTACCTTCAAATAAAATAAGAAAATAAATTAATTATACTTAGTATTTCTATCACTACCCAAATTAAACATAGAGCAAAAAACTTTTTTTTTTGCAGTTAGAAGCAAAAATAAAAAATTTTTATACTACACATAATATTTTTTATGGAAAAAAAATAGCTTCAACTCTTTTTCATTAAGGTTTAACCTAGTTATTGTTTTACATGTTGAATCTTGAAGCTTGGTCATTAATTAACGCACAAAAGAATATTTTTGCTCATCATTTCTTTCCAAGTAAAAGCAAATAATATACCCGATTTTCTTATCATTTGCTGAACATATTTATTTCAAGCAATAGCGATATTGGTGTGGGGGGGGGGGGTAAGTTAACAAACATTCCCTGAATCACATTCATAGATGCAAATGTTAAAAATATTTGGGTTATGAACTAAGCAAATGCTTTTATACAAAAATGTGAAAGAAAGTAAAACAGTTAAAACCATACACGTGTCGAAAATATAGTGCAAACGCTTTTGACAAATGAGGCAGTGAGAAGCAAAGGGATGCAAGTGGATTATTTTAAGTTTCGAGTAAAACGCGTTTAAAGATCAGATCCTAGGTAGATTTTCATTGAAATTTTTATCTAAATCATGCTATACAGCAGCACCTACCAGGGCTACTAGTACTAGCTCTTGCCCCAAGACAGAGGAGGGGTTCACCAACCATTTGTACTGGTTATCTCCAAATTTTTAATTTTGCCACGTGCATCCCTTTGCTTCTCACTACCTCAAATGTCTTTTCATCCATAAACTCATTAATTTTTATACTAAGAGAACTTAATCGAGAAGTAGTTACTTAGAATCCCAAAACAAGTGTATACATTTTTTTCCGAAATGTTTGAATTTAATAATGTTCTTCCTTTTTTCTTGTTTTAAAATTGTTTAAAAATGAACCTCTAAATGATCAAATGAAAAAATGCTTTTCTCTACCTGTTTTACCTTCATTTTTCTTTCTTATAATCTTCACTCCAGTCCATTCTACTTGTTCGGTCTAAGGTGATAAAATATCGTATTTCTACGATATTGCTACGATTAATGCTAATTAGTTGCTCCAATTCTTTCAAAATCTTTCAATTTTTAAAATATTAACCAAAATTCAAGTTATCTAGGAAATCAAATACGGTTTTTTTAAGTTAGTTTTTCAAGGAACTTTCTTGAAAGATATTAGAAGAAAATATATCGACATTCATTTTCTCCTTTTTTAAACCAGAATTTCACATTTCTCATTTTTTTAAGTTCATTTAGTTCATTTTCGTGTTTTGAATAATAATTGGGGGGGGGGGGGCTTGGTGCAAAAAAGTGGTAACTTCAAATTTTTATTTTCAAAAGGTCAGCATTAAAACCTAAAGCACCAAATCGCATTTTTAATAATTTTTTCATGTATAACTATACTGAGCAGTCTACAAGATGAGTTACTAAAATACAAAAAAGAAATATATATATATATATATATATATATATATATATATATATATATATATATATATATTTATATATATATATTTATATATATATATATATATATATAGAAATATATATATATATATATATATATATATATATATATATATATATATATATATATATATATATATATATATATATATATATATATATATATTTATAATTGGTGTTTTTAAAGTCGATACAGATCTATTGAAAATATTAAAATTGGAGCTACCTTCTTTCTGCAATAAGTCCTTCAATTTTTTCATGAGACTTAGCCTAATTTCATGCTTATATATTTTTTTATTTATGAAAATTTATTGCAAAAATTATCACCAAAGGAGGGAAATCAAGAAAATCTTAAGAACTAGTACCATACTTTCACTTTTTTTCTTTACAAGAGGGCAATTAATAAAAAATGTTGTATGTTTTCGTTTGCATCGAAAAACTGCGGGCCGCAGGTAACCCATGTGTCTTAGGTTACGCATTGTTTCTTTGTAGTAAGCTATGTCCGTTTCAATTTAGCATAGTGACTTGAAATTTTTAAAATGTGAATATTTCAACTGGAGCAGTCAATTTGTTTGTTATGATCAAATGTTCGTCCGTTACGCACGCAAGTGGCTTTTACTTTATATTTAATATATGAAACCGAACAAATTTTTTGACGTAATTTCTTCTACTCCATTTTGTATTATTAATATTATTTTCATAAAAATTTATCAGTTATTTTGTGCATAATAGGCATAAATATAAAGAGTGGAGATTTGTGTCAGTCTGACACGGCGAATTTTAGTAGTTAATATATTAATGACATCAGGTATTTTGCAGAAAATAACTACCTTTACCTTATTCCTGTCCTCATATGCAATGTATAACCACCATTTAAATGAATATTTAAAGCGCTTTTAAAGTAGCAAGGCTATTTTCTATCTGTGATTGTCAGTATCATACGATGGAATTGCCCCCGAGTAAAATAGCATCAAATCAAACAAAAATTTTTTAAAAAATAATAATCTTTTTTTGCTTCCTGATGCTTTTGAAGTAGTGAAAGTAAAATAATAAATCGTTTATTCTAATGGCTTTGCTTCTATTTGAACATCTCCCGGATAAAATAGGATCTTCTTCTGTTCTCTCACGTGCTTCCAGCCTCTTATACGGTACGAGAGCATTGAGCCCCAGCGATGCTGGTTTCCATAGTAACCGTCTGGACCGGATCACGCCCTTGCTAGCGGATGGTGCATCGAAGGAATATTTTTAAAAAATAATATTGCTGAAGACTTGAAGCCAGTGATGCTATTGTGTCGCGGTGAGTGGTCATTAGAATGACACTTAAGGAAATTATACGATAGCAATGCAGATAGTGCAAAAATTGCTTTTTTCAGTTTTTTTGAATTTTGAAAAGCATCCGGTTTTTCTGCCTTAATGTGCAAGCGATGCAACTGCATTCGGTAAGTTCCGTTTGTTTTGATTGAATTTTTGCACCCAAAACTGAATATGAGTAAGAAAATTTGAAAATATCTTATGAACAACTTTTTGCGATATCTGCATCTTTAAAAATGTTTGGTTAAGTTACTACTGTAGAATATTTACCATTTAGTTGTAAACTATAAAAACATTTAAAGCAGACACCTTTACCAACGCAAAATTGTCAGTAATTTACACTACTGTTGCAATAAAGTTTAAGTCCGTTAGCTTCAGTGATTTATTATTTAACCAAAAATAAATAAAGTACCTATTTACAGTGTTTGATTAATGTCGTTGAAAGATGCTTTCTTACAACTAGGGTTTTTGAAAAAAAAAAAAACACACACACAAAAATATTATTTTACTGATGCTATTTATTTTTTAAAAGATGTACTAAAGTAATATTTCTTCATAACCTCTTCTACAGTCTTATAGTTCAGTTTCAAATACGTATGTATGAATATACTCATTTCTGCAAAAGAGTATTTCGTAATCTATTTTAAACAAAAGTTTTGCAAAAGTAATCTGTAATTTGTTCTATTTGACGTTGTTATTTCTTTTACAAAAGTACTTTCGTTTGTGTATGTATGTTTGTATATATTGTTATCCTCTCGAGAATGGACGGGCGAAAAATGGTACGACAAAATAATTCGATACAATAATTACGAATGATTATTCTTTAAACCGTATATAACTTTCGAAAGAAAAAATATAAAAGATTTTTTTTTAATTTAATCGGATTCTTTTAGAATATTCAACTACATTATTTAATTTCACATGACTGAAGTCAAAAAACGCTCAGCGCCTCCATATTAAGACTATAAACTACTTAAAACGGTTTTACCGTTATGGGGGAATGTGGGGCAAAGTGAAATAGCGGGGCAAAATGAAATGGTGAAATATTTGCTCCGCTTTTAGCGCCACTTACCTAGTAATATTTTAACTATGTAGTATCGTCTATTCCAGTCAAGAAAAGATTACCTCTGAAAATCAAAGAATATCATAATACAAAAAACTTTCAAAAATCAATACTCAAATTGTAATATTTTGTTGTAAGTCAAAAATTATTTTGATATTATCAAATGACAAAGTTCTTGTTATTAATATTTTAGATAATAATTTGGACCTTCTAATATTCGGTGCAGTATTTATTCAGTTAATATTTAGCTTATTTGTATTTTTAATATTTATCACAATTAATCAAGTGAATGCGGGCAAAGTGAAATAGTTCATTTCGTTTATTCCTTCTATCATTTTCTAAATCACTTACACATTTAGTTATTAACAAATTAATTTGCTTTCCTTCATTTAAAACTTCACTTATTAATTCATTATTTCACTTATTTTCTTATTTATTCATTTTTTTATTCACTCATTTATTTAATAATTTTTTGTTTCATCATCTTTTTGTTTATTAAACTGTCCTTTTATTTGCTCATGATTTTGTTCAAAAATATGTTTCACAATTGAAGAGGAAGCATTTTATTCGGAAAATATTTCATTTTTCACTTTGAAAATTTCATTTTCTTTTTTTCATGGGTCAGACTTTTTTTTTTTAAGGACGAATTTTATTGGTAAAAATTAAAAATAATGTTTCAATGCAAGCTTTTTTATGAAATACAATGCTCTTTCTCTACATACTGTAATTTTCAAAACAAATTTCCAATTAGTTCATTTTTAAAAAGCTCAGTCATCTTAACTATTTCATTTGGTCCCACGTTCCCCAACTTGCAATTGTTTTTACTTCCCATTTTAGGCTGTTGTATTTAGGGACGTTGTTCCCTATCTTTTAAACTGAGTTAGATAACCTATAAATAATTGCCAATAGCATTTTCAGGACACGAAGTTGATTTTATTTACTATGAAATTGTCCATATGAATAAAACTTACAATGTTTTCAACGTCTTTAATATTCAAATCTTTGCTGTTAATTCGAGGTAGATTTTTTTCTCTTCGCATAAAATTTTGAAAACTTTAGATATGTTGCGCACTGAGTTTTGAATTTCAATATTATTAAAAATGCACCTAAAGAATTAGTATATTGTTCGTAATTTTAAATACTGTTGTAGTTCACCTTTCCACTCAAAAACATACCCTAACGTCATGTTTGACATTTTCTTTGAATTTCTATGATACATTTTTTTTATTCCTTCTAAAATCATGCTTTTAATTAACTTTCTTAACAGTGTTTATTAATTACACTATTTCTTTTCAAATTAAAGTGACGCAATTGATATTACAGGAAACTAACATTAATATATCAGATCCCTTTAAAAGTTCCATCATAATTTTTCAAACCATCCCCAAATAAATTTTCTGTGCAGCAAGAAATGCTTGCAATTGTAATATTAATAAAAATTTACTGTGAAGTCAAGTTAATATTTAACAAAACATTTTCAACTGAGGTAATGAAAATGAACTATGTGTTGTTAGTCTATTTATTTCAGATGAGATATTTTAATTAAATATCTTTGAATTTAAGAAATCCTTGAATTGGATGTAATTTAACCATATACCTGTACCCTATCGTTAATAATAATTCAGCGTTAAATAATATTCGAGAAAACCATGAGCAAAAATAATAGTAACTGTAAAGAATATCAAAACCGAGAGAATCATCAAAAAGGCTCGCATGGAAAAAATGATTCTTAAACAATGTGAATAAATGCATTTTTCTTTCCTAAACAAAGAGAATATGAAACATAATACAACGTTGTTATTATATTTGTAACTCATCGCACGAACGTATAAATATTTTGTTTGTAAAGATAGCGACAGTTAAAATGTGCATTAAATTTATAGTATAACTTTTCTTTCTTTTTTTTCATTTATTTCTTTTCTTTTTTGTATTGCTGTTAAAAATGGTGGTAGTGCACTACCACCATGTGGCAATGGTATGAAAATAAAATAATTTGTAAGAGTTCTAAACGAAACCGCAATTCTAGAGGCGTTTCTCAACATTTTTTGACCCGCGGACCGGCAGGAGCTTTGGGAAAAAATTCGAAGACCGATGTCTTTTTTTTTTTTTTTTCAAGGGGAAAAAACCTTGCATTGCTGGTTGTTAATAACATGTGAATTTTTTATGGATCGGTAAGGTTTTTTCCTCTTTTCTTTCTTTTTTCGACTCCAGAACCGTTAAATACTTGTAAAATTATTGTAAACCACCAAGGGTTTTTTTCTTTTCTCTTTTTCTCAAAGTATAAAGAAAAAAATAAGTAGTTATTTAATGATTATATACAGAAGTAATAAACATTGCTGAAAAAACATTGAAAAGTGCAAAAATTAATCATAAAATTCAAGTATAAGGTATGATATAGGATATTTGTTTTCTATTGTCATGAATCAAGATGTTTCTTTTCTTTCTTTCTTTTTTTTCTTTCTTTTTTTTATGAGAAAGGAAATTTTTTTACCGAGGGCGAGTTAAAATATTAAAATCTCGGAGAACCGAGCAAATTCTTATGCGGACCGTGCCGGTTAGCCGGACCACAGGTTTAGAATCGCTGTTTTAAAGCACGGATATTCCACATTTAAGAAAATAGCCAAGGAGGTAAAGCATTTCAACTTTGCTAGGATATGTCAAATGTCTCGATGGGCGGGTCACACACAGGTGTGACCAGCCCAAGGAGTCGGTATTCATTTTACTTCTTTCAGCAGCCATTAGCTAACGACTGCAGGGGCTTCTGTAGTTCAATTGAGTTTCGAATAACGTACTGAGCATTTGTTTGAACGTATTTAATATCTCAAAACTGCTGATCATTTTTAACTTCCCTATAATTGTGATGACAATTCATAAATAACAGATTGTTCAGTATACCACGGATTCATGCTTGGATCCACAGGTGTTGTCATGAGGATCATAGTCAGGGTGCCCCCCCCCCCAAGGGCAAGGGAACACCCCTTCTAAGTAAAACGAAGAACCCCCCAAAAGCAAGAGCTCATCCTAAAAAACGAAAAAGTACCCCTCAAAACTCCCCCTTAAAAGTTTCAATGGCGCAGTCCCGGCCATACCCCCCCCCCCTTCCCAGGTGGCCATCCCTGTCATAGTCATAGAAATGAACGGGCTAGAACATTTTGCGTCTTTGTCGCAACATATTGATGAAGTTAAACTATGCGTTGAACTAAGTTTGAGCATTTTCTTCAAATTTAGACCTATCCGCTCACCAAAGGTAGAAGTCAATCCTATTTCATGTGTACAAGTAAAAATGTTCTATGATAATGATTTCCTTCTAACTGGTCAAACATAGCCGGATGCTGTGTTATGGGAGCTTATGTTTCAAAATATATTCCGCAGACCCATTTTACCCAAATATTACACCTTTGCCTCCGCCCTCCGTCTCCAGTAATAACCTCCTCCCAAAAAACATAAGCTGAATCCACCTTTTGCAGTTACGCAAGGTGACCTAATTATAAATCTTAAACCAATATACGTATAACCTCTATATTTTTTTAACGATAGAGCAATTTACTTGAACTCATGTTGTCTTTTTCGTTTTCTTAGATCGTAGGTTTTCCTTTATTATTTATAAACATTCTTCGAACTGGCATGTTGGATTCAAAACTCGTGCAGCGCCTCCATATGAGCAAATTTAAAATGTTCTAAATTTTGGAATCACTCCTTTGGAATCCAGCCCAGTTTTTCCCGTCAAACCCCCCCCCCCACGTGACAATTTAATTCGGTTTTAACCGTGATTTTATCCATCACATCAAAATTCTGCTATTGCAGTAAAATTAAGTTACAGCAAACCACTCACTTTAATACATGAATCATTTTTAGTTACTTAACTATTTAAGAATTTTTTTATCATGAATAATTTTACATTTAGTTAACTTATTTTATTACTAATTAATGAAAATTTATTGACTATTTTCTCTCAACAATTCACTATATATAGCACTTATTTGTATGTTTAGTTTAAAAACATACTTCAAGTTCATGTGTAAATTTATTATTTGCTTTTTAATAATTTCAAAAAATTAAAAATTTATATTTGTAATGAAACCGTTTCCTATTAATTTCCTTTGAAATTTATGTTTAAGTAGCTTAACTAAAAATCGACGGTACCCTGAGATGTACTATTAATTTTCATCTTTGTTTAAAATTCAAATAATACTTACTAATTACTCTGAAAATAATTTAAAACATTTGATTTATTTTAATTACATAGAATATGATTAATTTAACTGCATTTAATCTAATTAAAATTAATTGATTAATTTTAACTGCATTCTCTGTTTGGAAATATGTATTTAAGATTTTCAGCTGTTGATGCTTTAATTCGGTTAAAATATAATTTAAAAAACATGTCACGACAAAATTCATTTTGGACGTCAAAGACCCTACTTTGATTTATGCACTCACAAAAGAAAATTACAATATTAAACACAATACACTTACAATATTAGATGAAAAATTTTTGTCAAACAAGTTATGCGTATTTGCTGTAGTTTGTGTAAAAAGGATTCGAAACGCTGGCTTCAATTGAAACAGTTGCTGTTATTGAGAGGGAAATGTTTAGTGTAATTATTCTAATTAGTTACTCGTGAAACATGTAAAGTAATTTGCTATTGAGTAGAAAATAAGTTGGCGCTGGTGTGTTTTCGGTCTGATTCTCCCTAAACAGACTACTATCCATCAATCACATTATTTCTTAGATGTTAATATTTGTCCGCATACTTCCTAAAATCTTTTTAAAAAATTAAAAACATTTCTCTCTATTCTACGCATTGCTGTATCTTTAAAATATTGTATTCGCTGTTTTTCTTTATTTATTCTGATCCAAAGTAAGTTTTCAAATAGGTGTCATCAAGAAAAAAAAGGCCTTTTATTTTTGACTTGAAATTATCGACCTTATTAATTTAATTATTTTGGAAGTCCTCATGTACTTATTCTGTACTTATCTTTATCTTTACTTATAATAAAGCTGAAAGTCTCTCTGTCCGGAGGATGTCTGTAGAATGTCTGTGACGCGCATAGCGCCTAGACCGTTCAGCCGATTTTCATGAAATTTGGCACAAAGTTAGTTTGTAGCATGGGGGTGTGCACCTCGAAGCGATTTTTCGAAAATTCGATGTGATTCTTTTTCAATTTCAATGTTAAGAACAAAAATATCATAAAATGGACAAGTAAATTACGAAATTATCATAACGTGGAACCGTAACATGGACACAAGCCAATTGGCGAGATACGAAATTATCATAACGTGGAACCGTAACAAGGGTACAAGCCAATTGGCGAGAAAACTCATCATACATTATTCGTAAATATACAGGCGAACCAAAAGACCTTTTAATTTTTTTATTACGGGCAAAATCGTGCTGGAACCACTAGTTTTTCCATAAAACTGAAAGATTACTTCATGCATCAACTCTCTTTACAGTTTCAGTGTTTGATGAGCATTGCTTGGTTTAAAGATTTAAATCTCTAACACAAGAAGTTTGTTCCGAACAGAATAAACATACTTTTCAGTTAACTAAATAATCATCGATAGCCTAACTTCAACTCTATTTACGTCTTCCTCAATTGGTTTGGGATCCAAAATATTTTAAATTTTACCCTTTAGCATTTAAAATCTTTTTTCGGAAAACAACCGATTCGTTTTCTCAAACTTCTAGCGAGTGTGTATTAGAGAATTCTTACTATTAATATCTTTGTTTTTTAATGAATCCACTTTAAATTTAAATGCTTTTTGTTTCTTATTTAATAATTACAGATTTTGTGCAATGTCGAAGAATATTTCAGAAAGAAACTACAACAAAATTGTTCCTGAAAATAAAATTTTCACCCTCAATAAGTGTGAAAAACAGGGAACTAGTTTTATACATTGCTTTACAAATACACGTAATTTTGGCCCAAAAATAATAAAATTACAATTTTTATTCCAGAAAAAAAAAATTTAACCCATTCTAAAAATAAAAAAAAAAATTAAAAAGAATGAAGTCCAGTACGAAACTATTATTAAAAGCATCATCTTAAGAATATTCATGTAAAAAAAAAAGTTATCAGCAACTTCTTTTCGGTGGAAAATAATAAAAAAAAAAGCTTTTTCATGTACTGAGTAAATTTATTCAGTTTTATATCATGAGCTTAGTCTACAGAAAAATGGATTACGATTTTCAATTTTTTTTCCTATTTCTTTAAAATGTATACATTTTGAATCTATATCAATTTATTTGATGCTAAACAGTAATTTTATTGTTTGTGTGTTCTTTATGTATAAAATAGTTTTAATTGCTCCCGTAGGCCGTAATGTTTAAACTTTTTGAATTAATAGAAAAAATCTTCGTTGTCGTTGCTCAAACGAGGGGAAGAAAATGGTTTCTGTGACGCATAGTTTAACATTCATCAAGATGCATAAGAGCTATCTTGCATGACAGCTACCCATGCACGACCCCGCTCACCCATGTACGATAACTACCTTTAAAAGTTCTCCTGGAAGGCATTTCTGAGGATTCTGATGAGATGTTTCCCGACCCTTAGAAGATTTCTGAGGGTCGGGAAACATCTAGGTTCTCTAGGTTCCATGTTTCTGTGCCGACAAAATCTATAGAATAAAAATCAACTAGCCACTGAACGCAAAACAAACTCAAATTATTGTGAATGCACCCCTAAGTTTAAGTCATTGCGTAAAGGCTCCAATTCAAAAAGTAAAAGCTCAGTTATTGAGATAATTTACAACGTAGCGCTGACTTCAAAGCAATAGAACAAAGAGATCGTGCTAAATAGATTGCGAGGAGATTAAGGGAAACCTTGGGTCAAAGAAGGGGAAGTCTTTAAATAAATGACGAGTGGAAACGGGAGATAGAAAATAGTTGGGAGTAAGTTAAGGAAACCACGTGAAAAAAAAAGACCCTGCCGCCGATAGGAGTAAACACATTACCATTAAGTTTTAAATTGATGGTTCGTATTTTTGAATTCTGCACGTACGAAAAGGGTGTTGGGCAAAAACTAAAGGGACTTGTTTTGTATTTTTTTAAAAACGGGGTTGGTTTTAAATGTGTATTACGATCAATAGAGGAGTTTTTAGTCGTTTGGGAAATCAAGAAATAGGTAGGGGTGGCGTAATTTGTGCATAAGTTCTTTTTTATTAAAAATAATTTGTAAACTAGTTATTTCATCGGTCTAGAAAATTTGCATTCATAAACATCATCCTTACCTATAAGTATATGCTGAAAACAGTTTGACAACACTTTGATTGAAATTGGTGAAAAATAAGTTCAGCTTTTTACAGATGGCAATACAAGGCAATCCAAGCTCTTCCAAACATTGCTACTAATTCTCCCATCTAGGGGGACTTACCAATCTACAAGTTCATGTCAGCTTAGTTCAAGCATAGTCATGCTTACTTACTACTCACTAGACAATCACCCGTAAGAGAACCCCATATTTAACTAAATAGAATCTGAAAAATATCATTATTTCTTAAGTCAAATTTTATTCAAAAATTCATAAAAATATGATCCTATTGAGATCCCAACTTGAAATTTTGACAAATAAAGATAAAATACACCAAAGATTTGAGAATGTTTTTAAAAAATAATTATATGTTTTCTGAGAAATTTAAAATTTTAATTTTAATTTAATTTTTGGGTCATTCCGTGTCAAATCAACACAGTGATCAGACCTCACCCTCTCAGATTTTGATGAAACTTGGTACAGAGTTTGTCTTTATGTAGACATAATAAAATATAAATTTTTTTTTGAAAAATATTAAACGGTTTTGAAGATACAGCGCTGTAAAGCTACCAAAAAGGGGTCGAAAAACGTGAAAGAACCAATTTTCAAAATGACCTAGAATCTTTTCTAATTAAGATAGAGAGTTGAAACAAGTTTCATTTGAAAGCATTTTTAATGACCTTTTCAATGATATGCAACATGATTAGGTCGAAGAAAAAAATATTTTAGTTAAATTTGAATTAAATTTTAAAATTTAAATTTCTCAAAATGCGCGTCTTCAATTTTTTTCAAATTTTTTTAAAAAAATGCTTATACACTACTCAAATGGCTGTAGAAGTTTCAAGATGGGCTTATAATGGGTTCATGTTTAAAAAAATCATTGAATAAACAACTGTTGGATCTACAACACAATTATAACATATAATATAACATGGTTTTAGTTTTAATAAAATATTTATGCATAAAAAATAAATAAATTATTATAAATGTTTATTCAGTGCTGACTAAAATGTCTGAATGAATTTGAAAGTGGGCTTATAAGTGTTTCATATTAAAATAAATCATTGAATAAAGCAGTGATAGCACAAAATAGGTATTAGATAACATGCTTTAAGCTCTAAGAAATAGAAGGAACAAATTAATAAAGCCTATTGTAATTATTTTTCTAGCAAATAATTTATTTTGTATTAATTTTAAATATAATTATTACCAGAGCATACCTTTACTTGAAAGTTTTGAATATTTCAATAACTTGTAGAGTTTCAATTTCTGGCAGTGTGTATGCTCTACCTGTTGGAGTCATTGGGTTTACTTTACATAATATTTGAGTGACTGATACCCATAGTGTATCTGGCTGTGTTGGAAAAGAAAAAGAAGATGAAGGTCCTGCTGGATGAAGGAAAGTTACTTTGACTTCATCAGTATCTTCATTTTTCTCAAGCACATATGCAAGCCACCAGTTATATTCATATATTACACATACATAACCTTGTATTTCTGAAAGTTTGAGCCTATCTTCTGAAGAACTTACTCTCTCAATAACAAATTCTGCTGAATGAGAAAATGTTTTGACTTTGACTTTTGATGTACTAGACGCTACGGGAATAAATCCATGTAACTTCTGTGTTCCTTTAATGGTTATTGACTTATTGAAACGATTTACAAGGAATTTTTCAGTGTTCATGTATTCATTTGGAGTGACATAAACGAAATTGACAGATGGAACATTTTGTACAGCCCATTCATACAATTGTACTGGTGTTGTAATTTGATTATCATAAGGTCTCTGTAGGCTTGCCTTTGCTGCTAACCTCTTTACTGTACCACCAATACCATCACATGGTCCTTTACCATGTGCAGTGGCTGAAAAGTGCCACTCAGCTTCTATATTAAAATCCTCTTTGTGGAAACACAGGTTGGTAAAGTTCTTCTTGTTTTTGTACTGAGCTGCTGAACCGTCTGAAAAGTAAAAAATCTTCCTAATCTTGTCATCAAATTTTCCTTTTAGAAAATCAATCAGCTTTTTCTGAAAGCAATACACTGCCACTGTATTATGTTCTAAACATTCAGTTATAACAACTAAACTAATGTGTTCAAGTTTTCCTGCACTAATATAATAAATTATGAATGGGTGAATTGTGGTTTGTTCACTTGCCCAGTGGTAACTTTGAGCTTCATCTTGTAGGACAAATTTATAGTTTTCAGAAAAGTCGCACATTACTATAAATTCTGCATCTACTAATTTACTCTTAATTTCATTCAAAAATGAACTTTGCTGCTTTGCAATAAAATCATGCCGAGCAAGAGCAAAAAGCTTTTCACAAAATAAATCTGTGAAGTCTGTTGCAGATTTCTCTATAGTTTCCAGGTTGCAACGATCAACTGATATCCATTGACGAAAAGTTATTTTTTCTATCATGTTTTCATCAAACGAATATTCCAGCATATCTTTGATTTCTTTAGTTCCTGGACAAAAAGAGCATTTTCCCAAATAACATTCTATCGATGCAGGATTACATATAATTTTAGCTATGCAATGTTTATAAGTCTTCAGCTTACCATCAGTTAACAAATCAAGTTTTGCATTTTCAATCATCAGCTTTACGTTTTGTTGGGTGGTGCATACACAAACCGTGTGAGTTCCACTCTGGCCAGCAAGTACACAATTTTTCGGCCTTAGTTAGCAAATTTGGAGAAACTTATCTTAAAGTTGGGATATTTATCTTCATAAGATCTATACACCTCCATCAAATTACAGAGAATCAACCGTTTGGATATTTTCACTTTATCCCCATTTTCGGTGCGAATAGATATACAATCTTTCATTCCTGGTAATATCCTACTAATTTCATCACTTTCATAGAAAGCTCTTATATTATCTGCAATTTTAGGAGGAAGACTTTTCCCTGGTTTTTGATTCGGGCTGGCCAGAATACCTTTATCTTGTAAGAAATTTTTTGATTTTCTTACCATGTAATTAGGAGCATTGAATTCCTGCATAATTTTTCGTATACTCCATGACTCAGGCAGGCAGGTAAGTATCATCAATTTGTTAACATTAGAAGAAGAATTTGTGAATTTATTTTCAATTTATTTAAAAGTGTTTCTTCAGCTGTTTCAGGCTCACTCTCAGAAGATGTTTCAATATTAGTAAACAGTTTACATTTTAATGCAGTACTAATCTTTTTCATCTTATTTGCTGAATAACCTTTGTTTTCTGATTTCCTTTTATCAATCGGAGACTCTCCCAATTCTTGTAAAGACACATTTAAGGTTTCAACAATTTCTGACTTAGGGGCAAAATTTGGATCACAACTTTCAGAACATCTACTGTCTTCAATATGCTGGCCTGAGTCTTCATTTTTCCTTAAAAGAGACAATTCTTTTCTGCAAGTATGGCAAATTTTAGCATTTTCTGGAACTCCACTCAAGTATTCCGTCATCCAGCCTGCAACTTCACGTAATTTCTTTTTGTCTCTAACGCAGTGATTATCCTTTTTAAATGGATTAAAACACTGTGCAGTCAAGTATCTTTGATCAGCCATGTCTTAAATTTTACATAATATTTACATTTTACCCTATATTTACAAAAACTTAATACTTAAACAACTTTTGTGATTACTAAATATATTAAACTTGGTATGTACAAAATAATAAGAATTTAAAAATAATAAGAATTTTAAACTAAAATTTCCTTGTATTCACTATAATACTGCAGTCACAACAAAAACTCAATATATTCCCTATCTCTTTAACACACTCCAATAAAACACACATCTGACTTGAGGCTGATCAGAATTGACACTGAGCTTAAAACAAGGAACTGTGGTGATATACAAAATCTATCCAGACATGCGCATTATAATGAAGCCCATATGTCAGACCTACATATGCCAGATGTAGCTTAATATAAACAAAGTTCTATTCCTTCTTGCTTGGTTATGCCTAATGAAACCTTATGGAGATCTGGTAACTAAATTTATTACTTTTTTCATCTTTCTTTCTCAACTATGTGAGGTCATCTTAATGACTACCAAATAGCTCACACACTCCCCCCTCCCCCTTTTTTAAATCTAGCAAGTTAACCATTCAAATAATTGATAACTTGGTTTTAATCAGTTGTATATATATTTTTTTAAATAATAAGCAAGCATGCCTCAAAATTAATTTCATTACATTTCATAAGGTTTATTTATATTTAAAAAAATTTAAAAGCATAAAAATTACTTAGAACAAAATATTTATTGTCTAAATTTCTTACATTAATTTATTTTAAAAAATGAAGTAATGATAGATTTAAAATTTGAGGTTATGCGACTGACAAACTTTTACCCACGTTTACCAGTTCAAGTATGTTTCAACAGGCAGTCCTGCCATTTAGGGAAGGTTGGAGTGGGGTGATATTCCTGAAATAGGAAGATTAACCAACTTATATGAAAATGGATGTGGTTTTTGCTGTTTCTTGGTGTAATTTACATTGAGTATCAAAATGAAGAACCTGACAAGTAAATAAATAAAAAAATACAATTAAATGGACTGCAAAAACCCTTAGAATCAGCTACCTGACATTTAACTAGCAAGTAAAACCGAATTAGTTTCATCCCTTTAATAAATATTTTCTGGTTCTAAAACCATGCTATATTATACGGTGTAATTGTGATGTAGATCAAGCAGCGGTTTATTCAAATATTTTTTTCAACATGAACCCATTGTAAGCCCATCTTGAAACTTCTACAACCATTTGAGTAGTGTATAAGCATTTTTAAAAAAAAGTTTGAAAAAAATTGAGGACGCGCATTTTGAGAAATTTAAATTTTAAATTTTAATTCAAATTTAATTAAAATGAATTTTTTTTAAACCTAACCATGTTGTATATCATTGAAAAGGTCATTAAAAGTGCTGTCAGATGAAACTTGCCACAACTCTTTATCTTAATTAGAAAAGATTCTAGGTCATTTTGAAAATTGGTTCTTTCACGTTTTTTGACCCCTTTTTGGTAGCTTTACAGCGCTGTATCTTCAAAACCGTTTAATATTTTTTTTAAAAAAAATTATATTTTATTATGTCTACATTAACACTACCTCTGTACCAAATTTCATCAAAATCTGAGAGGGTGAGGTAAAATTTTGTCAAAAATTGTGTTGATTTGATGTGGAATGACCCTTTTTTGAAATGAAACTTTTTATGACATTAGTCATGTTGCATATCATATTAAACAGCAACTAATGTGCTTTAAAATGCTTTTTGCCAAATTTTTCTATCTGTATTTGGTGCGTAGTACGCACCAAGTGCGTATTTATTGTCCATATTATGTTCAAGCATACATGAAAAAAAAGGGTTTTTCTAAAAATCAAAGTCTCATAAATAAAAAAAATAAAAGAGATAAAAATCTAAAAAGTTGGACTTTTGATGACCTTACACAAGCAAAGTACAATCGATGAGCCAAATTTCAAAGAAATACAAATATGTGATGAAAAAGCTTTCGATCCCTTGACATGGAATGACCCTTATGTAGCTTAATCAATAATTGAGAGAGATTTGGCGTTGCCACAGAAAAACTCCTTTGAGAAATAATATAGGTGATTTAGTTATTTATTGACTAATTTTTAAACGTGTTACAAGATATGCCACAGATCAAATGCTTTCATGCATAGTTCAAATTCATTTCTATTCACATATTTAGTTCATTTATTTATTAGTCATTATAAGGGAAATTTAGGACGAATAACAACTATCGTAACTTAAATTTCTTACTCGTAAGAGAATGGTTAGCGAAAATCCACAAAAGGCAACTCATACGAGAAGCTGCAAAAATTAAATGAAAAAAAAAGAAAACATTATTTTAAATTTTGTGTAATGATTACAAGTAATTTTTAATAGGCCGAACAAATAAAAAAGGGAGTGAAACTCTTTATAGAAAAACATTTAAATCGTAAGCCCAGAAACATGCAAAATGCCCAAAGTTGTAGTACACTGCTTGAAAATTGCTAAGGAACAAGTGATTTATGCAAATTTGTGCCTCAGACAGCTGGCCAATGGAAATAAATTCAAGATCAGATGGCATGATAGATCAAGGCTCGTTATCTGCATATGAAACAGTGCATGCAAACTCAAGATTCGTACGAACATTCACGCTGTTTGGTGTTTAACAAAAATAGCGCTGGATGCTGAAAAAGCTTTTTCTCTGAAATTCTGTTTGGTTATTGAAGTATTTAAAAGTAAAATGTCAGTAAGACATCATTTCATAACCTACAATCGTGGACGAGCAGTTGGACGACTGGAAGCAGGTCAAAGTGTCCCCACTATAGCTGCTGAAATGGGTGTGACAAAAAGTATCATCTCGCGATTAACGAAGGCCACTGAAGGTGGAAATGCTTTGCAAAAGCATGCCGAGGGTTGTGGTAGAAACACCACACCTTCAGAGGCTCGCTATGTAGCCCTCGTGGCAAAAATGAACAGAAAATTCACTAATAGAGGGATAGCTGCAAAATTTACAATCGCTACCGGTGCACATGTTTCTGCAAGAACTATATCATGGCGATTAAAAAATGTTGGATTGTATGCACGGCAGCCCGTACATTACATCCCATTTCAACCACGCCATTGTCGAGAGAGATTACGCTGCTGTAAGGAACATGTTGGTTGGGATCGTCAAAATTGGTCTACAGTGACGTTCTCTGACGAATCTCGTTTCAGTATGACTAGTGATTCTGGTCACCAACTACTGTGGAGAGAGCGTGGAACACGTTATGCACAAAAATTTGTTTGTGAACGTGATCGGTACGGCCAAGGCGTGATGGTGCGGGCAGGTATCATGCACAATGGCGGAACAGAGTTTCACATTTTTGAATAAGGAAGCATTGCAGAGAAGTTGTACTGGATTATGTTCGTCTTTTGAAGGGGCTGTTGGTACAGACTTTTTCTTTATGGACGCCAATGCACTGCCACACAGGAGCATTAATGTATCAAACACACTTCAACGTGAAAACATTCTCCGTATGTAGTGGTCTGCATTGTCTAACGACTTAAATCCAATTGAACATGCCTGAGAGGGTCTTGGCAGGCGTGTTGCGCAAAGAACCATCCCTCCCAGAACAGTACAAGAATACAAATCCGCCTTGAGAGAGGAGTGGGAGAATATCCCCCAAGAACTCCTTGATAGTTTAATGGGGAGTATGGGAAACAGATGCAAAATGTGCATTAGTGTCCATGGTAATCACACGTCATACTAAAGTAATCATGTCTCCATCATTTTGACCTAGATCAGTTTTTTGTTGTTGTTTGAAAATCATCTAAGTAGGATTTTTTTATTAAGTTTTTATTTCATTGATGCAGTAATATCTGTACTATTTTGTACTTATAATAAAGGCACATCCTGCCTACTAACTATGTACTTAGTTCTGTTTCTTTAATCATTGTCTATTCTTAACTATTCCAGAAAACATAATTGTTCCTTAGCAATTGTCAAGCAGTGTAAATTATACTATAAAAAATACATTATTTTTCAATTTGTGAAAAAGTGGCTGTAACTGCTGCTGCAGAAAACTAATAGGCATTGTTGATTGGAATTTAGAACTACCTCCTTTTTGCAGGAAGCCCCTCCATTGTCAAAAATTAATAAAACGCTTAATTTCGTTATTTTATTTATCTATTTTTAGCGCAATGAGCAATTATGTCTACCATATTTTTGCTTTGCACGCTGCGCTTTAAATTTCAAAAATAATTTGCCTTTGAAATTATACTAGACAATAGTCAAATGATTTCGTTTATCCATAGAAAGTCAAGAAGGCACTTTATTTGATAATAACTTTATATCAAGAATGTTGATTCTTTTTACTCCAACATTTCCCGAGTTGCACTTATGGATATCGATTTAGGTGAAGTTAAAGAAGTGAAGTACTATAGTGCATTTAAACAATTTTAAACTTACTTATTTCTTACTTAACATCATGTGACATACTTTGAATATCTTGATATAGCATAAAGTGATTAAATGTCGCTTTGTCAAGAAGTCTTTTTTTGGGTTTATATGCAACATCTACATGAATAAGAAAAACTTCCTCTGTGTTAAAAGATAAAAGTAAATTAAACAGTGATTTTACAAAAATTGCTGACACATGTTTTTTATACATCTTTCGTATTAAAAAAAGGGGTTTCTGGCAACTCCAAAACACTTATGTATCTTCTATAACTTGTGGCAAGTTCTTGCATTTACAACCTTGTTTAATTTGATCTTACCTTTATAAACTTTTAAAATGGCAAGCTTACATCCTGATTTTCATCCTAAAACTCATAACTTTAGATACTGACAACACAGTAGCGTAACTATAGGGTCTGGCGCCCCTGGAAAACTAAAGAAATTGCGCTCCCCCCCCCTCCCTAGGGTCGCCCACATGGGAAGTCATCGGAAGTCATTGGGACCTTTAACAAAAATGTTCAGATTTTTTTTTTTTTTTTTTTTTTTTTTATTAATTCGACAAATAGGAGGCAGCATTGTATTTTTTTTTTCTTATTTTCTTTTTTAGAATTGTTTTCAATGATGCCCAATGTTCCTTCTCGGTTGATTATATACACCTTCTCTAGCTCTTTTGCGAGGTTTATTTTATTTTTTTTTAAGTTTTAAAGCATTTTTCTAATTTTATAACTAAAAAAAACTTAATTTTTTTTTTAATCAGTCGAAATTCCGCCCCCCGGCTGCGCCCCTGGCTAGAGCCGCTCCTGCCAACCGCTAGTTACGCTACTTCTGACACAAAGGTTTCCCATAACTCCGGAACACGTGGCTGCAAATTTATTGCTTATTCATGTGCTTGATCACATTTCTTTTCTTTGATGCTTTTTACTTTTCAAAAAGTTATTCTAAATTGTGACATTTTATTATTGTAGAAAAACGATTGTTGAAAATCGTGCTTATAATTACGGGAGAGAAAAAAATCATCTGTGCTCATACCCATGCGAAAGTTTCCTTCCGCGCCACAAGTTGTCAAGAGCTCGCTCGCAGTCGCATTTTTGCATTACCTCTACACATACGTAACAAGCTTAAATACTTCAATGGATACGATTCGAAGAGAGGTGAGGAAGGGGGAGGGACCGTAAATCTTCGGAGAACTACGCGCGCGCTCCCGGATATGAGCTCACCGAAAGATCAGAAAAGAGAATGTTATGCGGGGGTCGAGGATGAAGTGGAATATTCTCCTTTTCATCTCTCTGTTCCCCTCATCCTAATCCAGCATCACACGTTCCCCGTCATTCTCGCGGTTGCGCGAATGGAAGCAGCCTGCTCCGCGGACTCGTTTATAGAGGAACCGGATTTGGCTGTTTTCTGCCGTGTTGGCTCATTTGTTTTATGTTGTTGCTGTTTACTAATTGCAGGGTTTGAAATAAAGGATCGTTAGCAGGGGATTTTTCCTAAAATTCAAGATTGAGTTCATGAAGTTCCCGATATCTATGCAAGAAAACACAAGATCTTTTTTTTTTTTTTTAATTGCTTTAAAATGATAAAGTAAAAAAATTTCATAATAAGCACTAAAATTAATCGTTCAATAGTTATTTCTTTTCGAACATTTTTTTTTCTTTAATGTAGTGAAAAAATCGTCTTCTTCAAAAATATATGAACAAAATAAGACAGATAGGCAGGAAAAATTTACAACATTAAAAGAAAAAATAAATACATTACTAGAGCAGGTAAATTACAAAATCTTGAGGGGGGACTCAAGCTCTTATAGGTTTTGGTCGTTAATCGTATTTTGCACCTGTTTAACTTCATATGTTACGTAATTACCAACTTTTTATATTACAGGCGTTGGCGAACAGGGGACGAGGTTCCCTTTTGAGACAATATAAATTGTTTTTCCCATTTGGTTGGTTGGTTTGATTAGGTTTTTTGGCGCAAGAGTTTTGGTAGATTATACTGCTTTAAATTAATTGTTAAATCGTGAAAAGAAGAGTTAAATAAAGTTAGTTTAATAAAGGAGCAAAGGTCATAAAACTTTTAGTATTTTGAAAAAAATGCAAAAATAAATACATAAACGAAGTTTTAAATTTTGAATGAGAGCCGAAAGGAATAACTGAAGAGCAATGTTGAGTATCATAAAAAATGTTAACTACAAAACAAAGATAAAGACAATCACATAAGAACAAAAACTAAATAAGGGACAAAAACCAATCTCCAGAAGAAATGGAAACAATTTAGAATGAGGCGTGTCCCCTAGCAGTTCCTTCAAAGATGGATAGGGCTGGATGAAAAATTTGAAACAAAGTTTTTGCATGGTTGAAATTTGGACAATCGGATAGGATATGCAACACTGCCTGATTGACATGACATTTCCCATTTGCGTAATGAATCTTTTCCAAATCATTTCCTTTCTTTTTAGGTTAGTGTCCCCAAAAAAGTTTTAATCCACATATAGACACATAGATGGACATTTCTCGGAAATGGCAAAAATGGATACAGCACTCCTTAAAACATGTACATGAATCAAATTCGAAAAAATTCACAAACCCAATACTTTTTTCTTATTACTTTGGATATGGAACAGTGGCGCACATAAGGTTCCAGGGGGTCCGGTCCTCTCTCATCACCCTTGAGTTTTTTTTTTTTTTCATTGATTGTAATCCTATATATGTAGTACTTAAAATAATTCCAAATATATATAACATTTATTTCAGATTTAACTAATAAAAAATTAAGTTTATTTTCTCTTTCATCCTATAAACCTCGAACTGCATGCAATCATAAATTGCTCCATTATGAAGATTTTGCTTCTCTGTTTTTATTTTTGATTATAAAAAAGCAAATACATTCATTTTTGTGCTTTCTGGAATTTTTATTAAGTGTTTGTTATGAATAAATTTATTTTACTAGTTTAAATGCTGAGTAAATGTACACTTTTTTGTTTATGTTTTTTATTCCCTGCAATCGAAAAAATCAAAACTATATGTTTGGATGCGTGTTGAGTATGATATGAGAATGGTGGACCTTCGATCCTGGACATCAACCCCCCCCCCCCCCATCCCTTTGAAAAATTCTTGTTTGCGCCACCGTATATGTAAGGATGTAATAAACATTTTTCAACACTTTCCTTTGGATGAAAAATAAAGCGCTCTCTTTACTGAATTCAGGTAATCAGCAATTTTCCTACCTTAATGAAAAGTCTACAGTGAAATGTATTCCAATTTTTGATCTGTGCTTTATTGAATCATATTGCGAATTTAAAAAATAAAAAAATAGTAAAAGTGTATTCAGAATCTTGATAATTTGTTCTCCTTTTTGGTGTTAAAAAAGATTATTTATTGTTAGTAGTATTTTAGATTAAAATATTTGAATTTCTCAAGCAAGCACTCACGTTAAAAAGTTCTTTATCGTTCTAGTAGTACCCTTGCAATGATCAAACTAAAAAAAATAATAATTTTTTGAACTTACTCTTTGCCTTAAGCTCTTTACAATACACTAATGATAAAAGTTTGCTTGAAGGAAAGACCGTATGAACTAAATTTCATGGTTTCTAGTTCCGCTGTGCTGTTTTCCAAAAGACAAATTGAAAACGTACTGTTACATGCAATTCTTATACTAACACTGAATAAGCCGACGTAAGGTGGTAAGGTCTCTGTTACAATCAACAATTATAACATAAGTATTTCAGGATTTTGAAGTAGTGCCATAAAGATTCTTCCATGCAAATTTTAAAGTACGTGTAGGGCCACTTTGAAAGAAAAAAAAAACAAATGTCACCGGCCTTTATTCTTATTATTATTCCCTGTCATAGGCCATGCGCAAAATTTTATTTTCTCTTTCTGTATGTATGTGTGTGCACCGATATTTTTAACTCCTCTGCAAGCGTATTTCACGCTTTTAAAATTGAAAATACGTTTCAAAATTTTTCTGAGGAGTTATTTTCATATTTGTATTTGAAAGAAAAATTTATCACCCTCAAAAAATGAATGAATGTTTTTTCTTTTGTTGTTTTTAAGTACGATATGTGAAACATTCTAAATGTTAAAAATGAAGATATAACGTACTCAAATAATCCCTGTATTTCATTACATTCTTAGAAAAGTTAGGGGGGGTGGCATGAAAATAAGTTTCATTCCTCTAAAAGTAATAAAGAATATTATTCCTCCTTAAACAGAAAAAAAGAAGAAAAACTAACAATATCTCTGCTTGTATATATATGAGCCTTTGAGAACAAAAGCGGTGTCTGTCATTTTACTTATTTGTTTTTATTATTATTTTTATTTGTATTTGCACCATATATCAACATCAGCAGTTAGTTATAGCCTCAATGTACTCAATGGTGGATTTACCATATCGCAGATGCCGCAATAGTGAGCCCCCCCCCCCCCCCCCGCCTTCGTGACTCCCGTGAAAGTTACAAAAATGCACGTGATAAATGTTTTACATGGCATTTGATGGACAAAGAGGCCCCCCCCCCAAAAAAAAAAAAAAATCCATTGCGATGGGCCCCAAAACTTGTAAATCCTCCACTGGTTGTACTTCGTACGAAAGTGGTGTAAGTCTAGGTTCAACCTTTTGCCGATAAACAGTAATCGTTAAATAGATCCAGCGGCGCTCTGAACTTTAATTTTTGGGAGGGCATAGTTCTCAATTTGCCGAATGGAACTCCAAATTCTGCCGAATGATGATAATTTTTTCCGAATCGTCAGATAAAATTTGCCGAACATAAAATTTTTTGAAAAGTCACAGTGAACTCCCGTGACATCCCATTGGGGCGCCTCTGAATTGAATAACCGTTCTGTTTTGTGCAAAAATGGCCACTACATCATCCAGTTACCCAAAATCTTGATTTATAGACTTACACTACTCTTACTCTCAACGGCTCATATATATGTGGGGGTGGGGTGCAGTGAGAGTGAAATTTAATGATATATTTTAGATTTATTTACGCTTTCAGCAAAAAAAAAAATTCCTGAACATTAAATATGATTTTTTTTTATTTATTTATTTATTTATTTATTTTTATTTATTTATTTATTTTTTTTTTTTTTTTTTTTTTTTTTTTTTTTTTGTAACGGGAAAAATAGCTAAAATATTTAGCACCATAACATTGCGAACGGCATATATTGACAAAAATCTAATATTTTATCCGCAAAAACGTTTTAAATCAACCCTTTATTTTCATTTTGGTGACCATAATATTTTCTGTGGAATATTTGATGAGTTTCAGTGTTACCTAATACTATGGAGGGGGGGGAGCTCTTCTTAAAATATGCTTAGTTATTTTCACTTGACTGCCAGCTTATATTGATAAATTAAACCCTTTTATTAAAAATCTGATAGTGTTTCATTATCATTTAATAAATATAAGCTCGTATTTCATCTAACTTACCGGAAAATCTACACATCTCTCTCACACATAATGTCTAAATAAATTAATCTTCTTTACTAATAATAAAGCTAAAAGTCTCTGTCTGGATGTCAGGAGGATATCTGGATCTCTGTGACGCGCATAGCGTCCGGACCGTTCGGCCAATTTTCATGAAATTTGTCGCACAATTAGTTTGTAGCATGGGAGTGTGCACCTCGAAGCGATTTTTCGAAAATTTGATTTTGTTCTTTTTCTATTTCAATTTAAAGAAAATTTTCCCGAGAAAAATTATTATGAGATAGAAGAGTAAATTACCAAGTTATCATAAAGTGGAACCATAAAACATGAGCAAGCCAATTGGCGAGAAATTCACCGTACATTATTTGTAAATGTACAGGCGAATCAAAAGACCTTTTAATTTTCTATTACGGGCAATGCCGTGCGGGTACCACTAGTTAGGTAATAAAAATGGAGTACTGCATTTTCAAACGCATGCAAACATGTGATTCCCTTAAACATGTGGTTGTGGTCTGTTCAACTGAAAAAATATTTAGATAAAAAATATGAAAAATGCAGCATTTAGTGTGCACATTGTGTTTGAAATCCTATATTCGAATCAGATTAAAATTAAAACATGTTTGAAGCACAGAAAATAAGTACAGAACAACTGAACATTAAAATACAGATGATGAAAAAAATATTGATTCGCCATTTGCAGAGTACTCGGACATTGTACTTAATAAAAGGATATTTTAATCAACTTACCTCAACTGAAACTTTCTTTCCGTTGCTCGACAATAGGTGGCAGCACTACAATACTTCAAACACTGTTTCAACAATTGACTGAAATTATTTTACTGATAAAATTTAGACACACGGCAGTGTGTTAGCCAAGTTCGGAAATCAGGCGATACATCTGCCAGTGTGTATCTTACACGAACCATTTCAAGCTATTTTTGACCCCCTCATTTCTCAAAAACTGTTAAATCTACGTGCTTGAAATTTTGTATGTCAAATAGAGCTGCATAGCAGACCTTAACACTGACTCACTAACTCACTCATCAAAATGTTTACGAACTTCCAAGTGTTTCACATACTTGAAATTTGACATAAAGATATATTTTCATGCATATGTAAAGGGAAAAATCTAAAAAGTCAAAAAACTACATTAAAATAGCAAAAAACTACACTATTTTTTATGAGCATCACGGCGTAATCACTTCACCGCGCGATTGCAAAATATTTCGCCAAATAAATCAAAACAAATGGGCTCATCAAACGCTGCCAAAACAAGGATGTTGAAGTTTTAAATTAACAATTTAATTTCTAACCAAGATGGGGCTTTAAACAGCACTTTAAGTTCTGCCAAAATGAAAAATGATCCATTTAAAAATTGCAAATCTAGAGCTAAACCTTTAAAATCAAAAATAACCAGCTTTAAAATTTATAAACCTTTATATCTCAATTAAATGCAAAATTTTACCGGAGGAGCAAAAATGGCAGCAATAATTTCAACAATTAAGAAATAGTTTCGCCAATTCTGCATATATTTTACTATCTACGTTATGATAATCCCTCCGAACAATAAAGAAATTCCAGACAGATTTTGAGATGAGTCTTAGCAATTTTCCTAACTGTCGAGAAATTTGAAGATGCCAAAGACCAAGAGTTAATGTACTTCGGCCTTGCTGATAAATGTGAAAAAAAGACAATTATTGCCCAAAATTTGCAATAGCGCCAAGTCCTCAGTTATCGAAATTTCTTCAAAACTTCTAACTCGCAACACCAGAGCTCGAATACGCTACATTGCGATGATTAACAATACTAAAGAAAAAAGTTAAAACATTCCATTCCACGTGCTTTCTTTGGGGTAAACTACAGGCTTCAGACAGTTTGTGGTGTAATGTAATTTCAGAAGAATGGAAATGAAAGCTTCTCACAAACATGATGAAGAAATCTGTCATTCACTAAGCGTCAAAGCAAGTTATAAGTTACGGCATTTGTTTGTTTTACCTTTTTCATCCGCAATTATACTGTAGCTGCAGTGCCCCCTATAGTTTCTTTGAGTTGCGATTAAAAAGAAACCGCAAACCAGTGCACCGTAAAAGCAGAGAAAAGAAAAGAAATCATATATTTGTATATCCTTTTGCATTTATAATTGTCTAAATTAGAACATAACCTTTGATTTAGCTTTTTAAAAAGTAATGATATCCCAACAAAACATAAATGTGAAAAAGAAGCAAAGTTCGGTCGAAATGAGATTCGGGGTAGACGGTGTCACCGACAAAAGAAGTTCAGATCTAAACGGTTACCAAGTTCCATAGCAGTTCCTCATAGATGTTGGATTTTCCCATGTTCTTCGATTAATCTAGAAAACAATTTTTTACTTTCTTTGATATTGGATTTAAAACTTTGCAAGTTTGAAAAAAAAAATGATGACTGAAACTTGCCACAAGTTTAAAATCCATTATCAAAGAAAGTAAAAAATTGTTTTCTAGATGAATCGAAGAACATGGGAAAATCCAACATCTATGAGGAACTGCTATGGAACTTGGTAACCGTTTACATCTGAACTTTTTTTGTCGGTGGCACCGTCTACCTTGCATCTCATTTCGACCGAACTTGGCTTCTTTTTCACATTTATGTTTTGTTGGGATCAAATTTTACATTTACATCTAAACAATTTTTGTTTGTTAAATTCACTAATCTATCATGAAATGCTTAAAGTTAGGGATGCTGAAGATAAGTGCATTTTTATAATTTTTGAGTCATTTTTATATTTTTAAAGATTTGTTTACATTAGATCATTTTTTCGTTTTACTGATTTTTTTTTTCAATAATTTTTATGATTTTCGGAAGATAAATTTTCAAGAAAGAAAACTTCTGGGAGGTGCTGCGCTGTATCTTTTTCTAACTGATATAACCAAAACGAAAAACAACGGAGAATTCAGATTACATTGGGAAAACCAACTAACTCAGGAAAAAAATGTTTGCCTTTTTTCTTTTTCTTTTTTTTTTTTTTTTTTTTTTTTTTTTGAAAAAATTTAAAAGGGAAACCGGAGCCCACACATGTGAACATATAATGTTGTACATAAGCAAAAAATCTTGAAAAATTCTCAAGTAATGTCAGTACCAGACCTATCTCTTGGACAAACTTTTAGAGCATTATGTTTCTGTGGTGAAAACTTCTTTGATAGAGCAGATGTTTATAATTTTATCAATTTTCTTCAGGTGAAAAAAAAATTTAACTAACTAATAAATCAAACTTAATTATTGCTTACTATTAAAAAATTGATTGCTCCACCCCCCTCCCCTTTGAGCTATTTACACCGAAATCGAATCAGCATCTGTACCTTTAATGTTCGTAATGTTCGTTCGATTCCTTCCATTACTTCTTGAGATATAACAGTCGTGCATAACGTAGAAAACTTTCGAATGCTCCATCTTGGAGGAAATGCCTTTAAAAACTAATGGGCGCCAACTCACTTTGGGATACATATGTGTATTAAATTTCGTGGAATTTCACGCAATAGTTTTTGCACCAGTGTGGTTACAAACAACTGGTCATATAAATACAGACCGACACTTTGCAAAAATGGTCAAAATGAACTCACTACCAAACGGCACGAACTTGAGGGTCACGGATTTGGACAAAATTCTAGATATAGGTCAATTCCCCCTAGGTATGAGCACAGGTAAAGCGGTTTGATTGCATAGGCCCTAGTTCGGCCGTAATGGGGGTCAGAAGTTGATAATTTGGACAAAGGATGCAACAGAGTTTCCTTTAAAATTACCATTTATGTCCATTTTTCTGCTACTGTACTGCAGTATGAGCCATTTGCATGCTTCCCTTCAAATTAATTATGTTGGATCCTAATTTTTAATACGCGGTTCTCAAATTTAAATTGGTTACTACTTTTAATTTCAATCCCTTGAATGACAATATAACATAGTTACAGGATATTTATCGTTTGCAAATGAAACTAATTATTTTCGTTTTGTATTAATTGTGTGCTAGTAAAAAGTATTTATCGTTTGCTAATAAAAACATTTACTTTAACTAGATATTTATCGTCTGCTATCAAAGATACCCCACATTGATTAGCAAAAATGGAGAGGAGAAAAAGCTCTGATTTAATGCACATGTCACACACACAAAAAAAAAAAAAAAGCAAGACCGTTTCGACTTTTCAAATAACTCAGATAGTGCCCATAAAAAAAATGTTCTCCCTTATACTCAATTTACTATCAAAAGATGCCAAAGGTGATGGGAGATCGAACATAGTGTCGAAGTCTGAAATTCCAATGGAAACGCCATTGCATTTCTAGGGCCAAAATAGCAACTTTGGGTCCTCGTTGCAGCCAAACCAGGGCCTATGCAGTCAAACCGCTTTACCTGCACTCATACCTAGTGGAAATGGACCTATAGCTAGAATTTTGTCAAAATCCGTGATCCTCAAGGTCGTGCCGTTTGGTCGTCAGCATACCTCAATTGGTAAATATTCTAAAAAATTCACGAATCCAGTATTTTCTTCTATATTACATTAGATGTAGAAGGATGTTAAAGAAAAAGAAAAAAAAAGTTTAGCAATGTAAAGCATTTTAAGTTCTTTGTTTCATTCTAGTTAAAAAGATGCGGATGATTTGTCCATAGGCGGCTTTTATGGAAGGAGGGTGTAAGTAAAAGGCATTGGCCCTCCACTTTGCGACGTTCAAAATTATCAGTTAATGAAAAAATGACGGTATTGATCAATTATTGTATTTAAAAAGAAAGTAGAGTTTAGCTGTTTTATTTTTCTCACCTTAATAATTTAAAAATTAAAATGGAATTTTGAATTTGGGGGAATAATTTAAAAATATAAATGAAATTTTAATTTGGGGGGAATAATTTAAAAATTAAAATGGAATTGGGAGGGGGAGGAATCTATTCTGTGTCTATATCAGTCTTAATTTTCGAAAATATGCTCAGATTTTTTTTTTCTTTTCTTTTTGAGAAGGTCATTTAATCAGTAATAAGGATCAAATTCAATAACTGCTGAATTTTCCAAAAAATAAAACAAAATCTACTTTAGCCTTAGCCCCCTCCCTCCCCCATTTCCTCTTCCCCTCTACTTTTTTTGATGCTCCAACCGCTTATAGATTTTTCTATTTTTGAAACGTCTTTATTATTATTATTATTTTATTAGCTTCACCTGTATGTATGTATCTATGTATATATGTAACGGAATCTTATAACTAAATTTCCACCCACTTCCTGTGATTGGATCTTTTGAAATTTAGTATGCGATCTCAGAATTGATGACAATGTAATATTCTATAATCAAATCAATTAGTTAACTATTAATTATTAGTTAATTTCAATTTTAATCAATAAATTCTCTTTCTTTGCATAAATCCCCTAATATGAGGACAAAAAAATGCTCGCACGAATTAGCACTAAATATGTATTGAAACCTATGATTTTTCTGTATCAGATAAAATTTGTTGCAATATTCCAAAGTAAAAAGAACGTGAATTATAATTGTTTTTAACTAATTATATGCTAAAAAATAAGTAAGCCGTCAATTGAACATTCATTGTTGATCACAGTCATTGTTGAGCAACGCTTTTATTATTATCTCAAATCATTAAAGCTATATAACTATAGTGTGCCTACTATTAAGAAAAAATAAATGAATTTTTTTAACTCCGCTTAAAACTAAAGACTAAAAAACAGAAGAATAAAACTATAGATAATAATATAAATAAAATTAATTATTGATAGTAAAATTATAGAAAAGCTAAAAAAAATACGCTTTTGTGTGAATATGAATTAAAAAGTAGAAAATAATCTTGAATGTAAAGCATGTTCAACAACGAGAGAATTTTTCACAACTAAGTAAAACTTCATTTTTTAATTAGTTTTAGTTAGCAGGAATAAAATAATTAATCAAACAATCATCTTTAATGCAAAACGAAAAAGCGAGAGTTGCTCTCTATTTACATTTTTGCAATTGTTCTACAAGAACGAATAGCTAGCGTTAATGTCAAGCCACCCACGCTTTTTCTGTTTCACGTTAAAGTCAATTGTTTGGTCAATCATGTTTATTCCTACCAATTAAAACTAATTCAAAAAATTAAGTTACACTTACTTGAGAATCCTCTGGCTGTTGAACATACTTTACATTCAAGATTATTTTCTACGTATCTATAACTTTATTTCATTACATTTGCTAGTTCGTGAACCTATTTTTCGATCAATTTTCGTAATTCATATTTCGGCTAGAATACATTATTTCACAAATTTTAAGGAGAAATTTTATTTCAGCCAATTTTTTCCTGTCAATATATGTGTAGAGCGTCGTGGTGTACAGACAAACTTACAGCACTTAGAGTCATGAAATTTGCCACACGCACGCCCGCTTAGTCCGAAAACCGGAAATTTACACCGCCAGGGTTGTCTAGTTTTTTGACCCCAAAAAACCCTGGGGGGAAAACGCCATTTCGTTCATTTTTTTCGGTAAATAAAAAACTCTAGACAAAAAACGAAAAAACTTTGCAATAGAAACAAATACAATCAATTCTTCTCATTGAAGCAACTCTAATATCAAAATATCACGCATACAATGGGGTTGTTTCCTTCAGTCAAAAGTACTATTTTTAGTCACTGAAATTGATAAAATAAGCAAAAAAAAAAAAAGAAAGAAAGAAATAACATGAATCCAGAAAATACTTTCATTTAACCAACAGTTATTTTTTAATTAATTTTTTTAAATGTCCAATTTTTCAAACAAGACGTGGTCTTTATAGCGTCAAAAATGATGTACTTAGGCGCATCTTTCTACTGCGCTTCCACGTTATGATAATCAAGAAGTGAATTAAATATTGCGCTCTAAGCTTGCTATCAACCATATCGTTACCAATGCACGTGAGTAAAGATGTGAATTAAATATTTTGCTCTGCTGATGGCATCAGTGAATGGCATTTCATCATTTGTGATGTCATGTGCAGAAGCGTAAACAATGAAATTGCACCGTGTAAAATAATTGTTAAAAATACTAAACTTTGTCAAATTATTTAAAAAATAGTCAGATCCTATGTTTTTAAGGCTTTCAGAAAAAAATACTTTTAAAATTTTGGAAACGACCCCATTGTATATTTGTACACAATATGTGAAATATTAATTAGTTTACTTAAAACTTTTCTTTTACTTGCAGCAGGTTTATGAAACAGATATTATTATCATTAAGTTTTAATGCATTTAGAGGCAATCATAAAAATTTGCATTTATTTTTAAAAGTAAATATAAAAGTGTATGAAAAATTGGCGTTAATAAAGAGAATGTTTTATTGGAATAAAATTGAATCTTTTATGACATTAATATAAATTTAAAGCTGAGCTTTTTCTTTTCTTTTCTTTTTTTTTTTTTTGTCATATTTTGTATTCACTACGTGTTCATTTCTGGTTTAATATTTAATTGGACTTGAATCAAAACTTCTTCTACTATAAAATGTGTTTCCAAATATGTATAACTTTTGTAAAATATTCGTTTCTTTATTTCAGAAATTATAAAAAAATTTAAATCTAACGGTTCATTGATGTAACTAAACAAATGTTTAATATTTTACAAAATGTAATATATTTCAATTGAATTAATTTAAAAAATGTTTCAAGCGGAAGGAACTGCTCAAAAATAAATTATAATATGCAAATCTGAGATTTAAAGGTTGTCCGTTTAAAAAAGTCGCAAGACTTTCCTAAAATCGTTGATTGATTTGCAACTTTGAGATTCACAAAAAAAAGCATGCTTATTTTATTTATCCGTTGGTTTTTTTTTTTTTTTTTTCTCTTAATGCAAGGTGTTGTTTACAATATGCATTAAATTTACCTTCCAACCTGGTGTTATCTTTCGCTAAAAATAAGTGGCACAGTAATTGTTTTTAATTAATTTATTATTTTTATTATATTTTTTATTCATTTTAAATACTTTTACGGTGATCAAGATAGCCGTCTCTTTTCAAATTACTATCAAATTTAAAATGGTAGTTATGGTTAACAGCTTTTTCATTTTGTTAAATTTAAGTACTTTTACACAAAAAATTGCCTAAATTTAGTTGCATAAACGCGTAAATGACATTTTTTACGGATTTATTATATTATCCTTAAAATACAATCATTATATTTCTACAAAATAAATTATTTAAAACAATTATTTTTCAATAAGTAATGTTACATAATAATTAATTACTGTATGTATGAACAATGGAAAATCAGTGGATTTTCATTTTCTCTAATTCGTCAATTTTGTCCAATTTCTTCTACCACCCCGGACCTTTAATGGATAAAAGTGGACAAAATAGCAGCCCTGTGCAACGCAAATCCGAAACTTTAAAGCTTTTTGTAGAAAGTTTTAAAGGAAATGTTCGAAATAATGTTTGTCTAATTCAGCATTTCTCAACGTTTTTTGGTCAGCGGTAAAATCTTAAAAAAAGACCCGTACTTATTTTTTCTTTCTCTTAAAAAAAATAAATAAATAATGTTAATAGGAATTTTTTAAAAAAAAATAAGAAAACCGTGACACACGTTTTTACTAAGACTATTCTTGCAAAAATAACAAAACTTAGAGTTAAAGTTATTATTTATGCAAAAATCTTTTTGAAAGAAGTCACAAAATACTATTAAGTAAAAGTAACCAAAATACTACTCGTAATCCTTATATATGTATATAATAGCCAATGATCGAGTAACGCTCTTGACGTCATCAACAATGAAACTCACGCCAGGGCATGATAATTTGATAGTATGTTTTGGTAATGTTTAACATGCAGGGAAAGGTTATATTATGACAAAACTGAACTGAATCTGGTTATTTAACTGTTTTACTGGTAAGATTGTGTCAGGGGAATGAAGAAACGAAAAAGTGGCCAACAATGAACGCTATCTACTAGAGTTTAGGGTTAATCCACTGGAATTAGGGTTAATATTTCAACTATCAAAATAGCATCAAACAGGCAATGGCTTCGTTCAAATGTTGAAGCAATTTTCACCCGTCATACCTAGCGATTTTCTAGTAAATGATAAAAGTGAGCACACTCCAATGTTGACAACCTTTAAAATCAAAACTGTATTTTAGATCGTAAAATTGTAGTAGCAATGTAAAAAAAATGATTTACAAAGTTTTGGCTTTTTTTTTTTTTTTTTTTTTTTTCCTTTTTTAAACAAAAAGTTTTTCAACTCGGGTGGGTGAAAATGAAAGGACTCAACCTTGGCGAACGGGACCAGCCGTTGAGAATCTCTGTTCAATTGTCAAACCGAAATACACGTAGCATTTACTTAAAGAGCGAGAGCGAAATGACTGATTTAAGCTTTCAAAATAAGCATCATAAACTGATAGCTGCTGACGTTTCAAAAAGTTCAAAGGTTTTAATATTTCAAGTGCTTTTAATTTTTCCTACGTCGTATCATAAACCTTTTTAACCTACTTTTCCGTAAAAGTAAAAGAAAGAAGAAAAAGGAATGAAAAAAAGCTTAATGCATCTTAAAATTGTTAAAAACAGAAGAAAGGGTCAGAAATAAGTAAGATAAAAAAAAAATATTGAAAAAGCAAAAACTGGAAAGTAGGGTTTGAGAGAGGGAAAACGTGTAGGTCGGTATGTCTGCCCCTCCCCCTCCGGTTCAAAGTAGTACGGTTTAAACAAACGGGTTTTTTTCCCTCCAAAACCTGGGCAAGGACACCTTATTTCCGTAATTTATTTATTTATTTTTTTTTTTGAGCAACTTTTTGCTTAATTTCGAACAGTTCAAAAAGTGTTAACATTGGCTTCCTACACGGAAATTTAAGACAGATATCGATCCCGAAGTTAAAAATGAATTTCCTTCAAACAAATCTTCTTGGGAAAAGCTCTTAATCAAGAATGTGTTAAAACCTAACGCTCAAAATAAACATTTTCACCTGAAAGAAAGAGTTGCTGACGGTTTTATTTCTGATAAAAATAAGTCTATTTAGATGTACTCTAATAAATATAATTTATTTTTTAAATATTTTGTACCTAAATTATCCAACGGGGGAGGAAAAAGAAAAAATAAATATGAGGCGATGTATTTTTTCCGCAAAAGGAAGAGCTCCGAACGATTTTGTTTTTGAAAAATTATTCGTTTCGAAGGACTTTTAATTTTTATTTTTTGTTTATTTACTAACTTTGGTTTTACAATTGACAAAAATAATTTTTAGTAGAAAATCTAATATATTAACTATAATTGTGTTGTATAAAAGGTGAGGAAAAAATAATAAACGAGAGAAACTTCAGTATGTTTAGAATTCTTCTAGGTTTTTTTTCCCCTCTTTCATGGGCAATTTTCAAGAAGCAACCTAGAAAAAGTCTCAAATTTGTTGCTGACGACATTCATTGGGTCTTTTGTACGTTATGAAGACGTTAAACAGTCCTGAATCTTTTAGAGAAATGCGAATTTTAGATCATGGGTCAACATTTGAAGAAAAAAAGTTCATCTGGCAAGATCTTATGTATTGTTGGTGTTAATAAGGTACATTGTCGAAAAGAAAAGTTCCCAAATCTTGAAACAGTTCTAAGAATGGTTATAAAGTTATCATTTTTGAATGAAAAAACCCGGATGAAAACCGTTTATTAATTTTTAAAAAATAAAATCCCACCAGCCTTTTTAAACCCATCTGAACCACTTAGGAATATTGTAAATTAGAGGGCAATTGTGTAAATACTTCTTAAAATGTACCAAAAATGGATATTTTTTGTAAAACGGCAAATATAAACGAACTTCTAGATACGTTCGCTTCCACTTAAGCCAGAACTGTAAAACAACTTTTCCCCCAGATCGTGTGCAAATGCAGAGCAGCCACGGGGTTTTTTAAAATACATCCGGTCTTTTCATCCATATGATCATATCTTTGCATTGAAAAAAAAGGCTCCCTTGTAACTTCGAAACATACGTCTACAATTTTATTTCTGTTTGCGCAAATCTTGACATTGTTTTTTTTTTTTTTTTTTTTTTTTTTGAGCAGCTATTAGTTTATTTAGTTTAAATTTTTATCGCTTATAAAGTTTGTTTCTCTTGACTATAATTTAGAGTTCATTAATTGATGAATTACTTTTTTTTTTCGTGTCTTACTTTCTCGGACTGGTTCTCCCCCCTTCTCCTCTTATCCGCCTCATAAAAGACGTTCGCCAAATTAAGAAAGGCTGACGAAAATAAAGGCCCGTAAAACGTAAGATAATTCTTTAAAAAATCATATATTTGTGAGTCATGTAATTCAAAACGTGTTCGGTTCTACAATAAAATGCATTTCCTTCCCCCTATCTACCCCTATTTGTAGATAGTAAACATTGCATATGGTATATGTGTACTCATTGTTAAGTTTGAATTTCAATATTTGCATTTCCATTTGCAACAATAATCTCCTCTTTCGTATTCTAAACATGCGTTCAAATTTCATGTCTTGAATGAAAATTACATTCCCCGCCTCCGAGTCATGGAACCCTAGATGTCTTATAATGAAAATTTGAATTCGGACATGACCCTTACTCTTCTCGTTCAGCTGATCATAAGGCGAACCCATCGCTCTTTCGACTGCAGCAGGTATTGAGCCTCTCCTCTGATTCGTCCCCGCCCCATTGACGTCATCGCTACAGTCACAGGGCCGCGGCCATGTTGGAATAGGTTGGGAATGGAAACTAAAAGTGCAAGGGGCACACAAAACAACTGAGTGAGAGCCCGAGAATTGCACGTTGTTCGCTTTGATGAATAAGACTTTTGTGTTTATTAGTGGGATCATTTACGCTTGTTGTGTGAAATTGCTGCTAACGATCTTTTCTCTTCGGTAATTAATTTTTTCAACTTTCTGAAAACTCTGGAGTTGGAAGTTGATATGAAGGTTCGGAGCCGAGAAAGTTATGATGCATAGAGAAATTTCCAAAAATTCGGATACGAAAAATATGGGACCAACGTCTGAGTGACGATTTTTGTTTTACAAGCTAAGAAATAAATGTCTTGCATCAAGATGTTCGAGAAGTTATAATGTGCCCTCTAAATCTTAAAATTTAGAGGGTGAAGATAATTCTTGGAAGGATAAGAGAAAAATCTTTTTTGTTGTAAAGATTAGAAATTTTACTAGAGTTACTCTACATTTTTATATATTTAGTCCAGCTTTGTATAGTAGGCAGGAATAAGTTTTGGAAAAATCATCGCAATTTGATGTTAGATAATTCAAAGATGCTGTTAGATTCGTTATTTTTTTAGGACGTTGAATGTTACAATATTTGAACTGTTAAACTGCTTTAGAATATATTGTTGTTAATTTTTGACTGTTCTTTGGAATAACTTCCATAGTGTACATTGTACATGAGTATATTATTTTTAATATTTATCAGTACAGCAAGAGAAGATGTGTAGATATTATGCATAAATATTTTAATGATATTTTTCCTCTACAACAAGAGTTAAACGCACAATGAACTTTGGAGAACAAATGCGCGTGCTACACAAGATATTAGTCACAATTGTTTTAAATCGAATTACGAAGCCGATTGAAAGTATTGTATCGAAATAGGTGTCTTTTAGATAACTTAGAAAATACGTCAGTGAAAATATTAGTCATGAATTTGAAAACGTTTGTTTGTTGTTAGGTATCTTCTTGTTTTGTAGCCGTTTAGAATTCTACACCTATAGCGAAACATTTCAAAAGAGGAAATTGTTTGAAGTATTTGATGAATCATCTCAATGAACGAAATGGACCATATTTTTAAACTTCGTGTGCATTGTATCGTTTTGTAAATCTCAGAAACTGACCGTCCTATCGAAAAGCACAAATAGCTCTATCTGAGGTCAGTTGGAATCAGATAAAACGATTCTAATATTTACTCGGACAGAACTCAAAGGCGAGCTTTAAAAGGAGCATTTAAATTCAGAATTTCAATTTAATCATGTTCGCCTAAATGTACAAAATATCTTAACCTCGAAGGATAACTAGAGATTTTCCTTAGAACTTTCAAAAAACAACACGACTTTAGAACTTTTTGCTATGTTATAAACATTTTTTTGTCATTGAGAAGAAAATCTATTTCACCTCCTAAATCGAAACGATAATTTAATTCGGGAGCTTGTTCCTTGTCATAGTTTCGAATATAGAAAAATGAGAGATGGAAAAATAATTAAACTAATAATTCTTCAGAAAATAATTACAGTATCTCGCACTGCACAACACTGCACCAATCAAGTTACAATAACAGTTAATTCATAGTGATATTTTTATAAATGCGTTCTTAGAATTTTCAAATAAAATTACGAACACTAAGTTCACAGGTAATATTTAAAAAGGAAGAAATTTATTTATGTTTTAGCTAGGAATAAAATCTATGAAGTTTTTACCAAAAATAAAAATAGGAAACGTGAATAAAAAGTGAAGAAAGCAATTATTTTGCTGGAACTCGGATTTAGCCATTGCCTTTGTTTTGTCTTGTAACTGCGTCCGTAGTCATCTACGTTGGAATTGCTGTGGTTGAAGGTGCGTGACAAACAATTATCCTTCCCAGAATGCCCATAGCACCTCATACTATGAGTAAACGCCTCCTAGCGAAAACCATCAAAAAACTGAATTCTGGCGTCAAAAAACAGGTACCTACTATCTTAAATGCTGTAAAACATTCGTGCTAGTTTGGCACTAATGAAGCCTGTCAAGCAATTGCTTTATAGATTTTCGTTTGGCATGTTTATGTTTTGTTTTTGGAAATGATCCTTACTCCTAGTTTCTGTGAAAATTCATTAAATGTGTTTTTTTTTTTTCTTCTCATGCATGTGTGTCTTTAATTCAGTTTTAATAGATTTTTTAAGAAGTGACTTAGATACTTTGATTTTAATAGCAATTTCATTTAAACCCTTTCAAAATGACTTTCAGCATTAAAATGTTAACTATTTTCATGGATAAAAATTATGGTGGAGTGTGCAAACACTCATGATGGCCTAAAATTTTATGATTCAAGAGACCTTTAAAACAAAATCTTTCAAAAACCTTTAAAAAATCGAAATGTCGAAAGGTTCTCTTGATTTGAGCAATATATTGAAAGAGTTAAAATGTTTAAAATACGTGAAAATATGCTTATTACATCAGCTTTTATTTCATGTTTGCATGCAGCTTATATGTATAAATAGGATAATGGATAGTTTCTGCTAGAATGTTAACTGTTATTTGCATGTTTTAAAAGAATTTGTCAAATGTTCTGTAACTATTTAACTATTGTGATTCAAAATTGCATTTTGTCATATAGTCTGAGAAAAGAATTTTCAGCCATTCTGTACAATGAATAAACAGCTAAATCTTCTAAACAGGGTTACTTTTCTGGATGACGTTAAATATAAAATAAAGACATTGTTTATCAGTCATAATGTTTAAAAAATTTGTGTCGCAAAAACACGCGATAGAAGTAATACTTTTATCTTTTCTTTTTTGCATTCTGAATTGTTACTTGACCGCACGTTTTCTCTTACGCCACGCTCTTGTTCTTTCTGCGCTTGACTAAGGCACATTCACAACAAAATTGTAATTTATAATGAAGAAAATGTACTGAAAACTACGAGAAAACTAAACAATACTCGAAATCCGCTTTTTAATTGTTGTTAAAAACAATGAAAAATAAAAGTAATTATAAAGTCTTGTTATTAAAAGATAACAATCTAATTTTAAATCTGAACTTAGAGAGTGTGGATTACGCTCTTGAACTGATGACTTGACTTGAATCAAAGAAATCTTCAAAAGCCTGCATTATTTGAAAACTTTAAAATGCCCAAAATTCACTGATTTATGATTGCTTAAGTTCAGCCATTGAAATTAACTTGCTAAATGTATTAACAAAACTAACTTTTTAATTACTATTATTTTTCATTGTTTTTGGCAACAAATAATAAGCAGAACTATTTTCACTTCATAATTACGATTATGTTTAATTGTTTTGGGCAACAATTAAAAACTATTACGTCATTTCCGTCACGTAAAAAGGTTGCGGATCAGAGTTTCAAATTCTTCACATAAAAAGTTTCACTTCAAAGTAACATGTATAATTTATATGCTTATATTTATGCTGAAGTTTTATAATTAAGACAATGCTTTTAGACATTTACACCATTTCGAAATTTTTTGGGCGGGGAGGCCATATACTCAAATCATATATAATGTGGAAAACAATTAAAAACGATCCCATATATATGTAGCTATATAAATTTCTGAATACCTGGGGCTACTTGCTCTCTCTTAACCTCTTATTATTTGAAGGATCTCTTCTGAGAAATTGAGAAATTTACGCTTTTTTTTTTTTTAAATCGATTGAACAGTTCTTGATTTGGGAACGTCTGACGTGGACAGATACATAGACGTGCTTAAATTTAAATGGCATATATTTTTCAAGTATTTAGACTACACTATCTAAAACTCAATGCTTTTTGTAGACATTCAAACTGAATATTATACTGTTATCTACTTTTTAAAAATATTTATAAACACCGCTATCTTCATCTGTTGGATTTCGTTTGTAAAAAAAAAAAATACGAAAAGATTTTTTTTATAAGGAATACTGTAATCTACTTATTCAAAATATTTAGAAAAGGCCACTTTCTTCCTCTGCTGGATTTCATTTGTAAAAAATGCTAACAAAATTGCTTAATTTTTATGCGGAGATCTAAGAAATCCATTGGGGAATTTTGACAGAAGTATCGACTGGCATCCAAAATATGGCTTTAAACTTTCGCTTGTCTTTGATTCCCTCTAAATGGACAGCTCGTCAATTTAGCTTATTCATTGTCTAATTAGTTGTCAAAAACTAATTTGTCAAGCCTAATGCATAATTTTTTCTTAAAATCAGTCGATCCTTTATTACTTTTAAAAAGTAATAAAGGATCAGTAAGTTCATGTTATGCGAAGTGTGTTGCTTCATACAGAATGCCACCAATTTTAAGAAATTTATTAATTTCAATAAGTTTGGTTTAAAGAGCTATTCCATTTTGCAGTTGTATTTGAATTTAATGCATTATATTTTTATCTTTTTCACATCTTATGCTTTTTTATTTTAATGAAAATTGACGGTTCTTCTACTAATCAGTCGGATTAGAAGATTCAGAACTTTCATATGTTCTTTTGAACCCTTTAGTTCATAAAGTTTTTAGAAATACTGATAAAAATTACTCTTTTTGTTTTTTTTACAAATATCCTAATTGTTTTACCAACAAAGATAAATTCGTTATTTAGTCGATGACTAATTTCCTCGTTCGAAAGTTTTCAATGTCCTTTTTCAAGCATCTGAAATTCATAACTAACCACAAACAGTAGATCAGGCTTCACTTTAAATGAAATTGGTTTACTTTATTTAATACTAGCGGTACCCGTACGGCTTTGCCCGTAGTTGAAAATTAAAAGGTCATTCGGTTCGCTTGTATATTTACAAATAATGGATGACGAATTTCTCGCCAATTGACTATGTTCATTCGCTCTCCCATTCCACGTCATGACAATTTCGTAATTTACTCGTACGTCTTATGATAATTTTGCTCCGTGGAATGTTCTTAAAATTGAAATAGAAAAAGAACAAAATCCAATTTTCGAAAAATAGCTTCGAGGTGCACACCCTCATGCTACAAACTAATTTTGTGCCAAATTTTATGAAAATCGGCCGAATGGTTTAGGCGTTATGCGCGTCACAGAGATCCAGACAGAGAGACTTTGAGCTTTATTATTAGTAAAGATAACCTACTGCGAGGAAGAAATAAGTAAGTACCTTTGAGCAGAGAAGTAAAAGAAAATGTACAACGTATTATCGCACAGATTAGCAGATTTACGTTTCTCTTTACTTTAAATAAAAAATGCATAAGCGTGAAAAAGTTCAAAATATAATGCATTAAACTAAAAAACCTTTTAACTGCAAAATGGAACACCTCCTGAAATCGCTAAATTATATAAATTGATAAATTTCTGAAAAGAAGAAATTTTCGAAAAAAATCTGCGAATTCGTACGATAAAACGTAGTTGATTTCCTTTTACTGTGAGGAAGTGACGAACTTACCACTCTTGCCGTAGAACCTAGGCTTTCCAGCAAGACTTCTTCTTACGTGCAGGGAAAAAAGCTTGCAGTTCTTCCCATTGATGCGTCGAGTCGTTTCGATGATCGACTTCGAAAAAAAAAAGCCAGTCAGGGACGTTAAAATCGGAGGTCTCGAGAGTTCACTATGTCCTCACAAAATATTTCAAAATAACAATATTTTTTTTTTTTTTTTTTTTTAATGCTTTTCGAAGACAGGAGTGCAATGATGATTGATATTTTTTGGGCCATGAGTAATCCTTGAAAGCTAGCAAGTTTTATTGTAGAACCCTTTAGAAGACAAGCCGACATATCTGACATTTTGGTTCTAAAAAAGAGTGGAATCCAGCCTTGTTTCAGGTATTTGTAAATACGTTATTAAAGCAGCTGGTTTGCTACATCGTAAAGATAACTGTGAAAGTTGATTAAAATTTTCTTTTGAGCAAATACTGCACGTTAACCGATTTCTTAAATTTATAAAATGTTTATCGGAAATGTTTCCGGTGAAGAATTGCGTTTTGGTACCTCTCTTGTTTTTAGCCTTAATTAATAAAATCTGCTCCTTTTGTAGAAATTTTCTTCAACGCCATTTTAGTACTTATACAAGTGGATTCGCGAATTGAGAATAAAAGTGACGGATGATTCTGTTCTTCTGATACAGTAACCATAACTTACAGCATATGTGTCTACAACAGTATTTTCAAACTGCAGGGGATTCTTATAATCAGGGATTTAAAATAAAGAGTATTTAATATTTGTTGTAGTTATTTTTTAACATGAATTAATTAAAAGAGTTTTTTATTCGTCTGTATAAACGTTTTTAATTCTTTGCCACTGTGCTCCGTGAAGATGACTCATTTAGAACCGTTAGGCTGCTCATAATAAGGACTCCTCTAAAATGTAGGAGGTTTAATGTGAACCGGAACACGAGGAAATTCTTCATATTATGGCCCCTTTAAACAAATTCGTTTTAAACTTTAATGCTTAATGCTCTAAAATTTAATTTAAAAGATGAAAAACTCAATAGCGTTTTGTTCATTTATTTATTTATTTTTTAATTCTGGTTTAGTTACATTTTTGGTTAAGTAATTATTTTTTCTGAAATGCTTTACGATTTTTTGATTGGAAGTTTTTTCCCATCTTAAATTTTATAAATGTGTTGTTTATTTAAATATAAGTTGTGGGAAAAAGAACAAAAACCTAAGTTTCAAAACAGTTAAGATAAATCATGACTGATGAGTAAGTTTAAAGCATTTCGTAAAAGGTTGTCAAATAGTCAAGTTTTATTCAGTTTAGGTAAATTTTTTAAACTTTTTGAATCCAGGTTCCATCCAAGAAAATTGGTTTAAAAAAAAAAGGCAAGTGTTTAAAAGTTATCGAATACTTGATGAATCTTCCTTTACAACATTTAAATGGGGGAAGAAGATTCCAATTCGGTTTTTAATAAAGTTAGTTTGCTCTGTTAATTTACTCGTTTATTGAGCTGATTTTACTAACTTTAAGATATTAAAACAGAGGGCAAGAAATTTTTATGTTAGAGAAGTATTACAGTTAAATTTGTAGTAATATAAATAAATGCATTCTTACCGCAACGAAAGTAGGATCATTCTTTCCATTCAAACAGGTGTTATCACTCCCACTGTAATTAGCTTTTGGGGGCAAAAAGAAAATTTTCTTTTGAAATAACATCTAATATAGATGTTTAAATGATGCTTGAAAATTTCCACGCATATACATCCCCTCCCCCTCCGAAACAGAAGTTTTAGTTTTTTCACCACAGAAAAGGACACGGAAGAAAATTAGCCCTGTTCCCCTTCGAATAATATTTTTAGGCAAATTGGTTTATTGTTAAATTTAGAGCTTAAAATAAAAGATTATCTTCCAGTATTTCTTTTACTTAGTTGAAAAATATCAGTAACATTTTTAACAAAATGCTACGGTTGTACCATGTCTCTAAAATTGCTTTAATAATAATAAAAATGTTTCGTTTTGTTTTTATGGGCCTTATGAAAGAAGATACATATGGGAAGTTGTCGGATTAATAATATTTCTTTCCCATAATATCATAATTGTAATTTCCGAAAAACTTCAGCTACAACACTGCCGTGGAGAAGTAAAGGGTAATAACTGCAAATCTTTTTTTTTTTTTTTTGTCATCTATAACACGTTATTTTCAGTAAGTTACCGTCTTATAGCCAGGACTAAGGCAGAAATACATAAAACTCCCCACCCCCCAGCTCAGTCATTCAGCTCAGGAATGACTCAGCTGGCGGTGTATTTTGTGTATAATACTTTAGCTTTATTGTATAAGCTTGCTTATTTGGTTTCCGCTGAAAAACAAACTCGAAAAAGAAAACGTTTCATTCCAACATTTTCCTATTGTTAGTATTAAATCAAAACGTGTTTCTTTAAATTTCTCGAAAACTCAATTTTGTAGATACTGCCGTTTACTTGCACACGGCAGAACTGGCGTCAACATATTATTAATAATAATTTTTGTATGTTTGAATTGACATGGTAAATTATCCAAAAATTTTATTTCGGCTTCTTACTTTCAACATGTAAATATACTTCTCCGACTTGAAAAATTTTCCTCAGCTAAAGTCCTAGATTGTAGCTAAAATGGCGTCACGTCCACCATTTTGAGGCTAATACCGCTTTCTTCCTGTGGATGAGCAACTGGTAACTTACCGGTTAAAATAATGCTTACGTTCGACGAGCTCAAACCGGTAGATTGATCACGTGACAGCTAGTAAAGTCAGCTAACGCTAAAGCATTGGAGGTGACGTCATTATTTTATCCGGTGAGCTACCGGTCGCTCATCGAACACAACCTATGTCTGTTGTGACAAAGTTGCGTGTTTTGCTTCTCGGTTATGACGTTTCTTGATTGTGGATTAACATGTGGTTAAAAAGAAGCCACGACACAGAAGCAAAGCACTCTACTTCAACAAAGTAAACATAAGCAGGAATAGGAGTTTAGCCCCAAGATTACGAACATGTCGCTACTCACGCTTAGGGCTTTAACCTCAGCTACTGCGGACACTATGTCGTACAATTTAAAAGGACGATTTGAAATTAACTCAGTACTTTTTTCAAAAGCAATGGGAACTGATTACTCTGATTCAGTTTAAATTTGTAACATAGCTTTATTTCGTGAATTATTTTCTGAATAGTTACGTAATACTAGCTTGTGCTTCATAATGGTACCTAAATGTACACACAAAAATTACATATTTTTGTAAAGCTCTATTTTCCGCATTATTTAGAACAGGAATGCCCAATCTGTGTGTCATTTCAAATAGACAATCTGGCCCATCATTTAAAATTTTTTCCATGGATGCACGTTTTATTGGAAACGTACAAAAATACTCCCACTTACACGTAGAACGGTTAATTTTTCAAAGCCAGGGGTGCCGACTGACATCCCTAAATATTAACAGAGTGTGGTGAATTCAGAAATTTTTCCTTAATATAGTATGTAAACAGGCTATAGGATGTCGTGAGCTGCTGCCCAAATGTTTCGTTTATTGGTGAGAGAACAAAAACTTTTTTAAACATTAGTTTTTCTGTAAAGTCATTGACTAAAATCAAAAAATAAATCGTTATATTCGACCAAGTGCATACAAAGAGATCAATGAGGGACAAGTTCGACTTTTTTTCTGTAGAAAGTCATATTATTGACAAGAATTTTTCAAAAAATCTTTGATGAAAAAGTCTGTCAAACAAAAAAGGTGTTTACATTATATTATTTTAAGAGAAAAAAAACTATTTTCATGTAAGTAATTATTTTGGTTTCCCATACCTCTCGCAGATTAATTAGAAATCATTCCGCAGTTGACCTGTTGCCAACCTGATATAAAGTACCGTACAATTGTTTGAAGATGAAGAGTTGAGGTTTTATTTCTAACACATTGTGTTTTAAACAGTTTTTATATGAGTAATTAATTTACTCTTCAAGACTTCTTTGTTATTTAACTGCTGACGTGTGCTTCGTGCTCATCTTCTAAAAATCTAAAAGTACCGAAAAATCCCTTTGGATAGTAAAGCTTTAAAAAAAATCGCTGCAGTTTCAAAAGTCGAACATGTTTTGAATTCTTTTTAGCCAAAATACGCCTGCAGCACTTTTAAAAACATTTAAAAGCTCTTCAAAACGTCTTACTATGTTCCCAAAGCACTTTGACTTCAAAACAATTCTCGTGACGTCATACGGCGGATGTAGTTGTAGAGGGCGTACTCTTGAATCGGCACTCCACCCCACTCTCTGACGTCATTGAGACATTTGTATGACGTCAATGGTTTCGACTTTTCCTTTCTTATTTGGAAAAGATTTAATACGTTAGCCCCATGGCGCTCTGATGGGTCATTTTATGTAGGCGGATGATGTTTGGTATCAAAGGATTTTGATTCAAACTTATTTTTCGATCTTTCACTGATTTGTTCGGTATGAAAAGATTTTTTGAGACTTTTAGGTTTTTACTACCAACTGATACACCAGATATAGAGAAATGTAAACGAATTGATAACAAAAGCAACATGACTATGTAAACTACTATGAGTAAAACATCATACTGGTTTTTCATTTTATTCTTTTACACGTTTCGTAAAATCTATGCAGTAGAAAAGAACATACTTTTCACAAACTTGGAAAACTATTTCTTGTTTTAAAACTACTCAAATGTATTTTTTTTTTCTTTTGTTATTAGAAAAGGCAAATATTTCTTTCCTTTACATGAAAAACATGAAATTTTCAATTACGAGTATTGAGAAAACACAAACCGTTTTGTTATTTTTTCAGAACTTTCCGTAAAAAACAAGGAAAGTTCTTCTTTTTATCCCTTAGTTCGAACACACAAATAACATACATAAAAGAGTCATTATTATCAACGCTAAATAATCCGTATACAAGAAGCAAAAAGAGCTGAGTATTATCCAAAAACTCCACACATTTAGTAAGAACAGATTCGACCAGAATTAAATGAGCCTACCTTCCTGTGCACCACCATCGAAATTATAAAATTAGCATTCTCAAACATAAATTTTTATTACTAACACCCTAGCAAAAAAATATTTCTTGTAAAAGCAAGAAACAATTATTTTTCAAATTCATTTTCAGAAATTGTTAGAAATTGTGACTCTAATTTCTCACTGAAACCTTTTTAAATGAGCACAATTTTTCCATATGCAATAAAACAAAAAAACTGAGTTTCAACAAAAATTGCTCTTAAAATATAAAATTTTTCAAGTAAAAAGGTAAAATAAATAAATAAAATAAAATAGTTTTAATACAATACTAGAATTTTCTTTCAAAGCCTGCAATTGTTTTAATAAATAGAAAAATGAAGGTTCTACCGAAACAAAGCAAGAAATACGTATTAATATTAAAAGCTAAAAATAAAAATAACAATAAACAGTTTCATATTTTTTTTCTAATGTCTACAGCTCTTTCATTTAGGTGAGGAATTAAGCATTTTATACTAATTAATCAAAGAACCAATCACTCTCCAACTTTCGTCGTAGTAAATCTAAGAAAAAATATCTTTTGATTTCTATTAAATCTCTTTCTATTTCTTGAAATAAGAAAACTATAATTATGTATAGATTCTTGATTGTTTTCGGTTCCGGGAAGTTTACGGTAAAGTGATCTTGAGTATATTTTCTACTATTCGTTTTGATTTTTTAAATGTTACTGGTGTTTTCAATTCATAAATTAATTATTTAATTCATAATACTTCATTTTTACGCGTTTATTAAGCAGCAAAAACTTTAACATCCCTTGGGAAAATGTCACATGTACGTGCAATGAAATCTGTCTAAATTGACCACTTGTGCTGCACTACTTTAGTGGTCAACTTAGACAGGTGGTCAACTTACAAAGGGTTTGCTAGAAGATTCGCAGCCGAATTTGGTGCAAATTGATGGTTAACATGGACATGTGATCAACTTACAAGGGTGGTCATTGGTCAACTGTATAGGTTTTACTATAGTTTCATTTTCAATATCGTCAAAGGTTATAAAATGAAGTGAAAATGTATCAAAAAAATTTTTATGGATTGCAAGAAATTCTTATGTTTGGAAACGAAACAATTGGTAGAAAGTTCACCCGGTTTTTTTTCCTTATTCTTTCCCAAATATTAAGAAAGCAGCAAAACTAATTTAAAAAGCAAAAATAATTTAAAAAGTCTTTAAAATGTCTGCCGTTTTTACGCACTACGTACGTACCATTTGTTTCTCAAATCGTTTCAAATGTAAAATTTGAGCTATAGATTACGCTTAAATTAGTTATTATATCTTTGTTTCAATTACTGCCAATAAGGGCGTACTTTTTGGGACTTTGTGTATTGATCTTTTTTGTTCGAATCGGAAAATTGGCTTTAATATGAAACTGAAAATATGTTTCATAAGATGAAAAGAGAAAAAATAACTGCGGTAGCAATTTTGAGTCGGTCTGAGCTATTCTGATTCAACCCGTACTTTTAGTTCGAAAATTAAATTAAAACGCTACTACGCATTCAACTATCTTTTTTTTTTTTTTTTTTTAATATGAGAGAACTTAAAAGTACACAGACGCATACTTTCGCTAACTCACACACACGAATATGCCTATTACTTTTTGAACTAAAAAGTCAATGAATGCAATACACTATAATCTTTCGAATTTTTAGCAAATCTACTTTTTTTACTTTTCAAGTATTTCAACATTTTGTGTCATTGGAAGACAATCTAAGATATCAGTTTTTTCCCTCAATATAGTTTGTTTCCTAGAAACTAAATAGATTATAGCTTGAAAAGTTACATTTATATCACGCTATTCAGTATTTAGGGAAGAGCAAAAAAGTCGTTAAAAAGTTTTTGACATAGTTAGGGACTTATTACTGCTCTTTTAGTCTTTTTTTCTCAATCAAAATATAGGCGAACGTTTTTGTTTTTATTCTAGAAATAAAACATTTCAGTGTTTTTCATATATTTTTATTAATCTCATTTTCATTCTGCAAGTTTAGTAATTTAATTCAGGAAATATGCATTTGAGTTTACATGTACTATTTTACTTCACACGTAAAACAAAAGAAAACATTCAAGCAATTAATTGTCATCAGATAACTTGGCAAAAGAAATTGTGTTAAAGAATTTTGCTTTAACCATCAGAATTTTTATGCTTATAATAAGGTTAAATTAAATTTTGAATCACCCGTTTTAAGATACGTTTTAAATTGTTAGGGTGAGTTCACATGATGTGATTGCGCTGCATTAGAACCATCGATTGTTCTAAGGGTGTCGCTAATCTCCTCATTGCTTTGTTTACTTTCGGTGTCAGTCCTCACTGAACGGGATATAGCGAACGTTAAATTATGAAGATACGAATACAAAGAAATTTTTGCCGTGAATTTATTTTCAGCGGTCTAAACTTACAATGTTATGTCAAAAAGTTTATAGATTGAAGATTTTGGCTAACTCTGGCCAAACACAATTAACTAGTTCAGCTCGATGTTGCTTTCACAAAATCATTTTACGCGTTTAAAATTAAAAACAGTTGTATAGTTATACAAAGTAAATTATTGAACTTATATGAAATTAAAACCAATGAGTTAAAAACTTTCACTCAAATTTCAAAAATAAGTTTAGATATTCGGATTTAGTTTGTGATATGTTTGCCATCTGTGAGTGTGATGCGACGCTGACCAGTTACAAAATTCTTCAAAACTTGCTGAAGTATCGAATCATCCATGCTTACAGTGACCTCCTGAATGACAATTTCCAACTCAACAATAAATTTGGAGTAATGTTCACAGCGGTTTCTTGAATATCCCTCACAAAAATGACCCACAAGAATTAGTTTGCCCTCCGTTTCGCCGACATTAAAATTTCCTCCCCCTCTCACTGAGAAATTCTCCAAAATAAGGAAAACTGTAATGGGTTACTCTTCCGCTTTCCTATCATCAATTTTCCGAAAATGAAAAATGAAATGAATAAATATATTTTACGAAAATAAATCGTTGATAACTTACCAGGGTACTGATATCTTTAATTCTATTTGGTTCCGCTCTTCTACTTGATGGCGCAGTATTTTGTAAATGTAGTATTTTCCAAAAAAATTTCAGAGGAAGTTTAGCACTTTTTTGTTTCAAAATTTGTCAACCCTGCCACCGATTTATTATCAATGCTCTTTTACCACTAAAAAAGGCAATTAAAGATACATCTATTTAAATATTTCGTAATATTTACTTGTTTGTCTGAAAATGTGACATTTTTAGTCGTTAAAAAAAGAAGAAAAATAAAGTTAAAGACACATATGACTTAAAGTAAGAGAAAATATTTTTGGCTGTTTTGCCAACACAAAGTTTTATTTCTCCATGTTTCCCTAGCTCCTGTCGTTTCGCCGATATGAAATCCCTAAACATCTCAAATGGTGAGATTGAAGGGGGGAAAACAAGGGAGAGGGATTTCATGTCGTCCCCTCATTATCAAAATATAAGGTCTTAAAGTCAAACGTTTGTTTAGAGAATTTACCAAATTTAGCGAGAAATGAAAGATTCTGGAAATGGTGATCAGGATGTCAATATCTTGTAGTGTAACAAAGCTACAGCGACTATCAAAGTGGCCTTTTTTTTTTAGCTGAATGGGGCTACATTTTAAAAAATGCCACCTAACATTACGGCTTCATATCGTCAAAAAACTTGTTTCAATATGTTCTTTTAATTGCTACGTGTTTGATTTTTTTTTTTTTTTTTACACTAGCTTATGGATTGCTGAAAAGGGACTACATAAATGATGTCATACTCTTAGAGGACGGGGCTTGGGAAATTGTGAGTTTCTGACAAAGGGGAGGGAGGGGATAAGGACAAGTATGACGTCAGGCCTTTTTTATAAGAACGTAAATGAAAAAGAGTGTGACATGTAATAAGGGGGAGGGTAAAGTAAGTGTGACACTTTGTAACAAAGGGGTTAGGAGATCAAAATAGTAAAAAAATAAAGTGACATCTTTTATGAACAGGCGCCAGTACTCTTCCATACCTTTAAGCACTGTATCAGTTTGATGGAGTCGTGATCCATTCTGCAATATGGGTGGGTTACTTTGGATTATAAGGATGATATTTTCAAATTTTTGACCCAATTTTATATTTTACAAATTTTTGATTGGTGTCACTTATACTGATTGTCTTCAGCTTGTCTTCGGTCACAGATTTCTTTCGAGTTGCTATCGGACTGATATTGTAAGCCTTGATGATCGATATGAGTGAAACCCAAATTGTTTTATTAGACAACTAGTGTACCCGGACGACTTTGCCCGTAGTAGAAAATTAAAAGGTCATTTGGTTCGCCTGTATATTCACACATAATGGATGATGAATTTCTCGCCAATTTTCTATGTTAATTTGCTCGCCTATGTTATTGTAATTTGCTCGTCCACGTTATGGTAATTTGCTCGGTTAAATGTTCTTAAAATTGGAATAGAAAAAGAACAAAATTGAATTTTCGAAAAATCTCTCTGAGGTGCACACCTCCATGCTACAAACTAATTTTGTGTCAAATTTCATGAAAATCGGCCGAACTGTCTAGGCTCTGTGCGCGTCACAGAGATATGACATCCAGACAGAGATCCAGACTTTCAGCTTTATTGTTAGTAAAGATAAGTTTATACAGGTAACACCGTCGATTATTATTGCGTTTCTAATTTTAAAGTAATTTTTAAATTGAATTTTTTTAACTTTTTGATGAGAAACCGGTATTTTGACTTCTAACTAATGCAAGAAATTGAAAAATCAACTAAAATCATTTCGGGTTTTTGGTTTTAGAGGATCTAGTTACACGAATTCTGAGGAACATCACAAAGAAACTTTTTTTTGACTTGAGACGTCCGCGGTAAGTAGCTGTCAATAACTCATTTCTTCATAAAGAAAATTTCACAGAATATTTTTCAAAACTTACTTTATTATGAAGTAATTATAAATATAAATATTTGTGTATAAATTATGTCGTCAAAAATATCGAAAATATACTTTTCTTTAACCTTACTTCTTTAAAAAATAAATCTTTCGTGATAGGAACTTTCTAGCTTCGATTTCAGCATGCTAAAACTGTGTCAAAAACATTCAAACCAGAAGCAGTGTAATTGCAGGCTAGTGTATTCCCAGGTTCAAAAAAAAAAAAAAAAAAAATCCCAACTTGTCCTGTATTTTATTCCTAAATTCTAGTTAAGTCTCGCTTACGGTTAAAAAGTTATCAAAATTGTTAGTTGTATAGCTTAATAAATACACTGCTGAAGAGAAAAAGAACCATAGTTTGTGGAAGGCAAGGGTTTCTTTTTAGATATGGATCAGTTATTGCCACCCAGCAAAAGAAGATAATAACTGTTTTGGGAGAAGGATTACATTAAATAAAATGTGAATCAGGCGTTTCCCGAATCTTAGTAACCTTTTTCCATTGAGACATTATTTAATCTGGCATGTTTTTTTTTTTTCTTTTTTCGAAAAGTAAATGTATTTTAATGATAATGACTAAAGGGATCGCAAAACAAAAATTTCCTTTTTCTTGTGTTACACAATTGTTTATATTCTGCTTTTGAACTAACATCGAGTTAACTTTTTTATTACATGAATTTCATTTGCTCACCCAAGAACGAAAAAGTAAATCAATACATTCAAAATGGATTCGAGAAGCATAATAACGCCGTTTGTTTAAAACTCAAAAATTTCTAATTTATTAATAGTGTGTGTGAGAGTATGTGAGTTTGAAAGATTGTGTTTGCTTGAAATCCCATGATTTTCCCCTAAAATAAATTAAAAAGTAGTTTCAGTTGAATATGTGTAAACAGATTGCGAAGTGCCTGTGTCTTTGCCACAATGTTTTTTCCAGAAAAAAATTACCTTTTAAATCTGAGAACTTAGATTTCAAGATGTACAAGAAGCAATTTTGCAAGTAACGAGGGTTTTTAAGTCTAGTCTAGAGAGAGATAGTATTTCTTGTGTCTAAAATCAGATATTCTAAGAGCTGTGCGCTGAAATATTTCCGTTTGTACTATTGAGAAAATTTTTGTTTGCTTGTTTACATTTTTAAAAACTTTTTAATAACTGTGTCAGTGTTTCTCAACTAAATGTGATATAGGTAAATAGCTAACCAAAGAACGAAAACTTTGGCAGACGTTGCTAATAACAAGTACCTTTTACACATGGGTACAGGCGCTGCTATGATACTTATTACATGACTTGTCTTCAGAGTGAGGATGAATTCAAAAGAGACATCTGGTCTAAAAGGGTTTTTCAGGAATTCTGATTGAACTGTCACTGGCATAAGGGGGATGGGGGGACTCTGCCGTGCTAAGCACAAAAGTCGTACCTGCACTTTTTGTCAAAATTGAATTACGATCACCAAGTGGTTCTCTGTCACAAATTTCACCAAAATACAGTGTTTTATGGTCATTTGTCAATGAGATTTTTTTTTTTCAAAAATTTGAAAAAAAGATGCATTTGATTCAAGTACATGGAGTCGCAAAACTTTAAACGGCAGTTTATCACTTTGAACTCGGTTTCAGATACGACTAATGCACTTAGCACGGCAGTACTAGTCTCGGCTTTGGCCGAATTGGGATTGAACTAGAACACGATATTAATTTTTTTTTTTTCTTTTTTTGAAAACAAACTTCCCGAAAGTTTCTAAATCATGATTTTCATATGCAAATGAGATGTCATATATACATGAAAATAAGCTAAATATGCTTGTTGAACTTTTTTTTTTTTTTTTGAAATAAGTTCAAATTGTTGGTTGATGTCCGAAAATAATTACGTAAGCAACTCTTGCTTACGTGGAATGATATGTCATACCTCAGTGAAATTATTAGTGAGTGTCAATTCTACAAATAAATCATTCTATGGTTAATTACAGATTGGTAGTGTTGAAAAAAAATGTATTCAACATTCAAATCTATCGGTTAAACGTTTAATTGCGAACCAGTTTAAAAAAAAAAGTCAGCTCAAGGTGGCTAAAGTTTATTTGATATAATTTTTCAGAAAAAATGTTAGGTAATTTGCATTTACAACAGTAAAAAGCACTAAAGCTTTGAAATCGGGCTAGCAATAAGTTAAAATCTAAGCAAAGTTTTTCTTTCTTTAAATTATTTGAAAATTTCAGATAATTTTCAAAGTTTCCTTCTTAAAAAACCCGATGTATTCCCGAGAATAAATCCGGTTTTTTTCTTTCCTTGCAACTCCATGTAGAACAAACAGAACGATTAAACATCTCATTTTAAGAAAACTGGATTTTACGAGGAAAAGTTCTGCTGATTTTTATTTCAGGGGGAAGGGAGGTCACTGTGACATTCCAAAAGTTTCCTTATTCGGAAAATTTTGCCTCACGATTCGGCAAAATAATTATCATTCCCTGAAATTTGGAGTTCTATTTGGCAAAAATATCATGATTCGGCGAAATTTGGGATTCTTTTCGGCAAAATTTGTAGTTTCATTCGGGAAAATTATTATCGTTTGATACAATATAAAGAGATAATTTAGACTCGAAACCTTTGATCGCGTTTTAGAAGAAAAGAAATGATTTTTTTAACTTTGTCAAACTAGAATATGATATGCCCTGTAAAGAATCCAAAGCGCTACATCCATATGGAACAACCACAAATTAGCACTCTCGTATAATATCTAGTGAATATTAAAAGAAAAGCACTTTTATGACACTGCCAGCACTTTGTTGTTTAGAGAAATTTCACTGTAGAGCTTTAATAACAGCTGCTTTTTCATATTTTAACAAAATCTACTTCCAGATTTGTTTGTTTTTAAAGTTCTTGGCGTTAAAGCATGTCAAAGGCTGGTCTCGGAACTATTTTTAATGGATGTGTATGTGTGTTTCTGGTTTTTTCAAACAAATTATCGATGGGTATGTTTTCTGACTTCATAAACTTTGAACATAAACGAGTACTTTAAACGTAAACGTGTGAGCCCTTCGATGACTGATCGAGAAAGCCAAAAACATGTTCACAACTTTTCGGTCTGTAACAAACCTCTGCAAAACAGACGCGGGACAAGGAAATTCGAGGCATGTTAGAAAAGTCAACTGGGAGGTGCATGACTCTCTGAGCTCAATGTTTAAGGCCGTTTTATGCTTGCTGAAAAATGGACCAGTATCGTAACGCCTCTTTATAAACAACGACAAGATATATTTATATCATCCGGCTGATTCCAGACTAATTTCAAGTCCCTTCATACTTTTTTGATGTCATCCCATTGCCTAATCTTTAATCGGATGTCCCTATGTACACTCTCTTATAAGATCATACACGTCTGCTTCAGACAAGACATTTTTTCAAAGTCTGATCCAGCTGTTGGATCTGCCTGTCCGGAGTTTGATACGGTTTGATGTTTGAGCGGAAATGAAATATTCGGTAAAGGTAATGTCTTTTAAACCCCATACAAAAATATTTCAGTTGCATAAAAGGTTACGATACTATTCTGTGTACAGTGAAACCTGCATAAGTTGACCACTTGCGGTGCAGCACTTGAGTGATCCACTTAGACAAGTGATCAACTTACAAAAATTGGCATATGCGGAAGGGAGAAACAAAGGGATGTAAGTGGGAAAATTAAAAAATTGGAGATAATCAGTACAAATGGTAGTGAACCCTCCTCTGTCTTGGAGCAAGACTAGTAACTCTCGTAGTTGCTGATGTAGAGAATGATTTTCAACAAAACTTGAAAATGTCTACTTACATCCATTTGCTTCTCACTGCTTCATGTATGGTATAGGACTAATTCCGTACCTGAACAGAGCGATCCGTTTAGACTGATGGTCCACTTTCAAGAGTGGTCAACTTTACCGGTTTTACTGTATCAGCGAACAATGTAAGACGGCCTTTCAACGGGGGACTACGCGTTAGTTTTGCAGGGGTGTGCTGTGTGCACTGTATATCTGTGGGTGCCATGCTGTAGCTCTGATTCTAGTGTCTTGTTCCCGCATGCTGCTCACTTCAGTGTCGGCCTGCACGACCTAGCCTGGTAATCTGGTATGTCCAAGTATACTCCTTTGGTAAGCTACACACGCCTACTGCTTCTCTCAATTCTCTTTCTCTTTATTCTCTACCTCTGCAAAAAAGAATCTATTTTCCCACTTCTTTCTGTCATGCGCTTGAGTAGATGAATGTGAATGCCTTAGTAGGTGTCATGCAAAACTCTGTGTTCTTTTACAACTGTTGTCTGGGTGCTTTGCTTTTGAATGCTTAGAGTTTCAAGACCTGTTTCTAGTTTTCTCGAACAGAGTTTGATAACAGTGGATGTAGTCTCTAGACTGTTGACAAGTAACGAGCATCCGAAAAGTGACTTCCTGATCGAATCCCGTTTTAGAGAAGTCTAGTGAAAGTCTTATTTTAGAAAAGGTCTGGTAATCCTTGACTCAAATTATATAAGAACAATTTCAAAATTCGTAGCAACGGAAAAATGAAATTTCGTTATAGCGAAGTGAAGTCATTAGGACTTCATTAAAACGGGATTCGACTCTATGCTCTAAATACATCCATTGACAACTTTTCAAAAATTCTAGAAACAGGACTTGATGTCATTGTTCTGAAATTATCCAGTTGTCTGGATTTATCCAGTTTTTATATTATTCCAGGGTTTCGTTGAAATCTGCGGAAGCAAAACTCATCGACACCAACAAGCCAGATTATTTTGAATTTATTTTCTCGCTAAAGCTAAATAAAAACGAATGGAAAAAGTTATGCATAAACTGAATAATAAATTATTTTTTCTACTTAATAATCGCTTCATTAATTTGAAAAATAATACAAAAATACTATGTTTCTTTTTTAATGTAAAATTAACTTTTGTGCATAAAGGCTGATGTGCTAAAGTTGGAATCACAATAGGTGCCTTTGTTTCTATCCGGAAAATAACAAATGGTTCTTGTAAATAAAATTATTTTGTCTGCAATGTGCATTCTAGGTGAGACACTTTATTCATTTTTCTTTGTCATTTTTAAACGAGATGGAATAAAATACGTTGAATAACTTCTATTTGCATGTTGCATGCTTGAAAGTGTTTGTATTTTGCATGATATTTTATTACTGCATGCCCACGCATGAATTTATGTACTAAATATTTATACGTTTTGAAAATAAACTCTGTGTTCTATTTAACTGTGTTTTGCGTTGAATCTATCCTATCAGTGCAATATTTGTGAATGTGTTAATGCTCTATTACTCTTTCGATTTTATTTATTGATAAAATTGACGTTCATTTGCTGCAAAATACCTTCGAAGCACTTAATATTTGCACTAAAAAATGTAAATTTTTAAAAAAACATACATGAAGGGGTCTTCTCCCCCCTCTACTTCTGCTAAGAAACATCTTTTTCTTTCAGGTCGTCTTACTTTGTAGTGACAACAACAAATTATATAAGTGTAAATTAGCATTGTAATTATTTGGTAAGGGTAATATTAAAGTGTTTCCAGCTCTTTTATGGCATAAAACAGTGGTGACCAACCTTTTTTAGCCCGAGGGCCGCACCTTCTATTAAGATTAATCTCTCTTTCCAAGAAAATAAATTGTTTTAAGTTTTCATGTGTTCACCAGAACATATGAAAACTTAAAACAATTTATTTTCTTGGAAAACACGGAAAAGGAAAGGAAATTACAAACCAATAATTATAGTTATCATAACTACATGGTTTCTCTTTCAATACGAGGTTTCTTTTTGTCTTAGAAAATAATTTCGGGCATTTGGCTCCAATTGAAGGGTCGGCAGCAGCAAAGAGTTAACTCCATTTTTTTAAAATTGGGAAATCTTTTGGAGTTAACTACATGTTGCATCAAGCGAGAATGAAGCAGCTAACTCATTCTAGCGAATAACTTGAGAACTATCAACCGGAGATAACTCCTTGTCGAACCAAGCGACCGAAAAATGGAGTTAACTCCTTGTTGCTGCAAACCTTTCAATTGTGCAGCAATCATTCTTACTACCGAATGAAATGATAGGTTGTTTTGGAAGTTCTCAGAACAGTTTTTGATTCGAAACATTAACCATAACTTGCCACAATGAACAACTTCGCTGGTCGCATATGGCCCGCGGACCATGGACTGGGCACCACTGGTATGCACTATTCAATTTCTTACTTATCTTACATGTATTGTTGCAGTATAGGGAATTTTAATGAAAATGAATAATTTTTTGCAAAATCTATCTCCATACACTCATTTTGCTTTCATGTGTTATTTTTTTTTTACCAATGCTCTTGGATTACGGGTTAGTTTAGATAAAATCAAATACTTAAATTGCTTTTGAAAGCTGCTTTGGATATATGTCCAAAAGCGTTTATTTATTGACAAAACCTTTTTTTTTTTTTTAATCACTTATACGTGTGTGTTAGTTTGTCTCAATATTGAGGAATATTATAACAAACATCTATTTTTTTATATAAATATCTATTCTACTGGTTTTTCCGAGATTCTCCAGGATTTTAATTATTTTCACGATTTCCATTAATCTACTATTATGAATCTCGGGGGAAAATCCCTTTATTTAGGGAATTTCGAAAAAGAAATGAGAAAAATACCTGTGAAATTGCTTTCTTTCAGATAAGCCCTCATTTTATCTACAATCCTTGATTCCCCAAATATATTTTAAGTATTAAATTAACTTATATACTCGTACTTAGGCTTCGTGTTTCAGTTGATTGTTTTTCATGTGTATAACCAAAGGAACTTATGATAGTACTTTGAGGGGAGAGTTGGTTTAAAAAAGTCCCTATTTCTCCCCCCCCCCCAAACAATAAAAAATGCGATGCTGCGATACATCACAATCTGCTGGATTGTTTCTTGTAATGTTGGCAGGTACGCAACACACTGTACTATAACAAGACTATTTTTAATCCTAAGTAACCGAACCACTTGCAATAATTTCTAAAAATTGCACTTATATTTCATGAAATCATTAGGAATTTTTCTGCTATGCATTAAAAAAAGTTTACTTTTAGAAATCTATAATAAATTAATGACAAAACATGGAGGCGGAACCAAACTTTTGTGCAGTTATGACTACTAATTCCTTAGAATTAAAAATCGATTAGGGTTTTGTGATGTCATTCGATTTCAAGAGAAGGATACCAAAATAGCTTTTATTGATTAGAATATTTCTATCACATCCAAGAAAAGAAGTGCAGTTGTTGTATTTGGAATGCAGAACACATCTGTTGTTTGAAAACCAAGGGAAGTTAATGTTAGTTGTGCGTGATGTACTTCGTGACGAACAACGCTATTACAAACAGAGAATTTGAATGCAAATTTAAGAAAAAATTAATTTCTGGAATCTCTAAAATTGGATCTCACCTGACTATTACGTTTCTTATGTGCATGTGCACTACTGGAGATTTTTTTTTTTTTAAGTCTTGCAATTTTATGTTAATTAGTCCTTTGTGGTGGGGATATTTAAAAGTTTTGCAGAGTAGGGGGGAAACTCTATGAGTGGGTGTAATTGATCTCCTAGACATAGATTTCACAATAAAAACTATTTTTTTTTTTAACTTAAGTGAAACTTTAACTTAAAAAATTTACTACAAGAATATTAATTCGAAATTAAAAATAAAACCCCAGGTGCAAATTCCCAGAACTCGAAGTAATTTTGTACAAAATTTCAAGGCTGTAAGTGCTATGGGGTTTCCTGCACACAGACTCGCCACAGACATGCTTTCACAATTTCTTGGACGTTACTTTTTCTTAAATATATAGATATATTTCCATTCACAAATGACCATAAAAACAATGTATTTATGCAAAATATGTTACAATGACCCACCCGGTGATAATAAACCAATTTTGATCAAAAGTGCATATAAGACTTTTGTGCTTAACGCAGCAGTATTGTAGACATAATTTGTGTCCATGACAGCAATAATATCATTAAAACTGTAAAACATATTAAAGATTCTCTTCTGTGGGAATCCTTACGAATTAAGTGTCATTAACAAGAATTTTATTACATGTCACGGCTTCGGGAGGGGATACTTGGAGATGAAAGGAGTGAACTACATCATTTTTTGTCTTTTCCAGGGGTCAGCGGACTCGAATTATAGCCAGCCGTCCTCCGACCTGTCTCTAGATGAGGAACGCGAGGCGCTGCGCCGGGAGACCGAACGCCAGGCGCTCACCCAGCTCGAGAAGGCCAGGGTAAGTGAAGACATTGTTATTTTCCTTTCGTGGAGTGAAGACCAGTGCTGCAGTGTCAGAAGAAAAGTGAACGACTCTTGACTCTGGGATGTTCAGATCATCCGACTCCTACTCCTTAACCCCAAAATCAGTCCATCTCTGATTCCGCAGCCCTGTTATTAGACTTTTAAATTCCAAGAGCCGGAGTAGCACGTCTTCCCTCCGCACTGGGGGGGGGGGAGAAGCGACATTTGTTGGCCCGGCCCCAAGCCTGAAGGTGCCCTAAGAGTTTGGAAATGCGGGATGAAATACATGTAGAGACGTAGGGGGGACCTATAAAAGTTATTTGTCCAATACTTCAGTGCACTCCCTGAGACCGCAAAACTCCCACTTTGCCTAAAATCAGTCCGACTTCACGACTCCGGTTTCGCAGCCTTGGTAAATCAGTCCCTTAATATTCATTTGAAGAATTACCAGTTAATGTATTATTCTGATGAAACTAAACACAACTGAAATTTGCTTTTCTCATTAGTTAGCAAACTTAAGATACTCAATTCATCTCTACTTTCCTCAATTTTTAGCTAGTTTTTATTTTATTGTAAAAAAATATTCTTTTATTTTATAATATGAAAATCAATCAAATAAAGATCCTGAAATGGCAAATGTGGTGGAAAACGTACCAAATCAAGGATTTTTAAGATATTCTTGCCAGAGTTACTAACGAAAGGATGGTCAATATAGAAAAAATATAGAAAAATTCTCAAAATTTTTAGAAAATGACCAAGAAACAAATAAAATATTTAAGATTAGCTTTGTCTTTAGGTAATGAATCTTATGTAAAATAATATCACATTATTAATGATTATGGTGATTATTTCAAAGACTTCCAAACAACTGTTGTATCATTGAAATTGGAGTTTTGCTGTAAAATGTTTAACTAACTAAACTTTCTTACACAATATTGGTTGCTCCATAAAAGTAAATGAACGTACATTTTCTTATAAGATCTGTTGCGTGTAGCTTTAGAGTTACTTGCCCGGGAAAAAAAATGTTGCAACATCCGAAAGATATGTCATTTAGCACCCTCGTCCAATGATCAGTTCAGGCACAGAATGAGTTACTTTCAAAATGAAATTTGTCTGTGACATTTCTAGCCATCATAACCTCCACTGAATCAAATGTAAACCATTCAACAACTTATGGTATTTCCCTAGATGTATTTTATTACCGATAATTGCGTCTCATTAGACATGAAATTATTTCAGTATCATTGTTTAAAACACTTGTTTCATTTTGTTAATCTCTGTGAGTCAAACTTCTCTCAAGGGAGGAAGTTTGACTCAGTTTTGACAGTCTTGAAAAATTAGTATTAATAAAATTAATACATAATTTAAATAAAAAATTTAATGTAAATATAATGTATAAAGTTGCCAGATATCATAAGAAAACAATAATGTTAATTTTGGAAACTTTCGAACGGTCCGAAAAGAATAGATAAATATATTTGTAGAAAGTGGGTCAAACCTCCCTTTGGTTTCCCCTATATCTATGTTCTGCATACTTTTGAAGTGTTACTCACTTTTCTCACCAGTAGTCTTCTAATAGAGTCAATACAGGTACAGCTCTTTTGTTTTTGTTCAATTTTTGAGTTCAGGTGAAATTTTCCTTACTAGCTTCGCTTTCAATTCTTTTATTTAACTCAGTTGTTTCATACAGTTTATGTATTTCTCTTTGCATGTTGTTTTTACTTTTTTTTTGCAAAAAAGAAAGTATTGTATTCGCAAAAAAAATTTTACTCAAAAATCAGCCTTAATTTCCAATTTTCTCACCCCCGAATGAATGTTGAGTTTTTTTTTTTTTTCGACCCGACCACACGTGGATATATGCCTAGAAACCTACAGACACCCGAAATATCCATTTTGACGACCCCCGAGCTAATTACAACGAATTTTCTCGTGACGTCGTATGTATGTGCGTATGTATGTCGCATAACTCAAGAACAGTATGTCCTAGAAAGTTGAAATTTGGTACGTAGACTCCTAGTGGGGTCTAGTTGTGTACCTCCCTTTTTGGTTGCAATCGGGTGTTTCTAAAGGGGGCTTTTGCCCCTTTTTGGGTCGAAATCATTGCTAATTTCGATGCAAACAAGTCGTGTTATACTTTGGCGGACACTTGGCGATATATGGCCAGTCTTTTGGTCGCCAAGTTTTGTCGCCAACTTGGCGACAAATTTGGCGATTTTTTTTTAATCTGTTTCAATTTGGCCACTGTTGGTGATATTTAGAGAGTAAACTATTGAATCATATTAAAATTGCCAGTAATGTTGAAATGACATTAAATTAGAGTAAAAGGAAGTCATGTGATGCATACATCAGCTCGTTAGGTTCAAGTGCAATTTCCCTTACCAACTGCGATTATAATTCTTTTATTTAACTCGGTTCTGTTTCATACCGTTCATGTATTTCTCTTCGCATATTATTTTTTTTCTGCGTAAATTGCTATTAAGATGTTGTACGAAAATATGTTGCAACTGTAAGAAAAAAGTGAATTTTTTTCCCTCTTCCTTTTCCATAGACGAAGCCGGTTGCGTTTGCTGTTCGCACAAACGTCGCATACGACGGGAGCTTAGATGACGATTCACCAGTACACGGTTGTGCCATCTCTTTCGGCATCAAAGACTACCTGCACATCAAAGAGGTAACTTCATTCTTGCATAAACGTAGACAATAAATTGCATATGCTATATTACTTCCTGTATGCAATATACAGACAATCCAATAAAATGTGCAGATTAAGATTTGTGAAACAGCCTTTTACAATTTGAAGAAACTCGCAATTCCTTTTGCATTACTTCGGTTGCTAAATGTTCTAATTCAGGAATTACGTGTTATGTGTGTTCTCGCGCAATGGTGGCTAGAATTGACCAACTAGATAGTGTGATTTTATTTCTTGCGACACTATTAAGGAGTAAACATCCAACAGAGAAAATACAGAGTAGGTTTTTAGTAGTCGACATGTTGTTTTGTTCGATTGCCTCGTGCTATTCCGTCAAATTTCAGTGAAATTAAAAGGATATTAATTGCTCTTTTTTGCTTTTTCATTTTTCAATAAAAAACCTTTTGTGTAACTCTAGTTGATGTAGTTAAACTGATAAGCAATTATCGCCAATGAGTTATCCTGCCAAAGAGAATACGAAAAATGTCACGTGACAAAGAAGACGGCGACAGATCTTCGCGCAGCTTTTTCAGTTTCTGTGAGGTGACTACTTCTTCTGAGGTGCTTGAAAACAAACTTATATGTTAATTAACCTTAAGCGACGCAATAACTTAACGTGAAAGTTTTTATTAGGTCTATCTGCCAGTTTGAAAAAGTATTTGAACATTTTATCAATAGTGGAAAGTACTGCAGAGCGAATCTTGGAGTATGTCAGCGAAAAACTATTCCTTACTTCAGTTTGAAACATCTAAGCATGGTGAACAAATACTTATCATTTTTTAAATTACATGGCCAGCATTTCATATGTTAATTTTATTCTTTGTGTTACGACACGCTAATCGTACTGAATTAAATTCAGTCAACTCTATTTTTTGTTAGGAAAAACTAAATTGAAGTTAAATTTTTGCAGCTACCATCAAACATTTAGCTATACTCCCAAACTCATTTGCCATACTTGAAAACATTTCTCTTTCCAGAAATACAACAATGACTGGTGGATCGGACGTCTCGTTAAAGAAGGCTGTGATGTTGGTTTTATCCCTAGTCCTGTAAAATTAGAAAATTTACGCTTGCAGCAAACACAAACTAGCAGTAGAAAATTATACGCCAGGTCTGTATTGGTTATATTCTCTACTGTTCTAACTGATTAGCATTTTCTGTGATTTAGAAAATGTTGTGTAAGCTGTGGAAACATCGTTTACGCTGAAAAGGTTATTTTCAAATTTATTTTATTTTTTTCATTATTGAATAATTGGTAACTAGCATTTAAACTAAGTGATTAATAATAAAACTTGCTTTAGGAAAGGATTTTCTTTTTTTTTTTCCAAATGCAGAATAATATTTTGTACTTTTAAGAAAAAAATGGCAAAAATCAAAAACTTGATCAGAGTTTATTTTCTCTATGACCTTGTTTGAAGATCTTTGTATTTCATTAATAAAAATATTTTGTTCCTCTTCACTATTTTCTGAAATCATGTCTTCGAAAACATGCAAAATCGAATCAAGACCTTCTGCTTCTCAAGAGCCTTCCTTTTTTTTCCTCGAGGCAGTTGTTATCGATGAATTTTTTAAATGAAACTGCGTCCTTTTCACTTTAAGTCACGCTCACAATTTTTTCGGATAGGCAAAAACAGCTTATTATGCCTTTAGCTGATCACTTCTTTATGCTTCTCAATTTTCCTATTTCTATAATTTACTCCGGGAACTTTTTGATGTTACTAGCAAATATATTCCCAAAATGACGTTTGAAAATGACGTGGAAACAGCAAAACAAAAAGTTACTGTTTATTCTCGGATGATATGTTTTCTGGCATTCTTACTAAGCTTAGAAGGACAAAATCGATGCTTTATGAAATTCTTACTGAAATCTATTATTCGGGTATGTCCATTCATTTTTACTTCCTTTTACATAGTAAAGGAAGTATTGTATTCGCGAAAAACTTTTCACTCCATCAATATCGGCCTAAATTTCCCTTTTGCTCACACTCGAATGACTATTTAGTTCTTTTTTCGACCCGATCGAACCTGCATATGTATCTAAGAACGTATGGACGCCCGAAATGTGCATTCTGACGATCCCCCAGTAAATTACCACGAGTTTTCTAGTGATGTCTGTATGTGCGTATATACATATCTCACCTAACTCAAAAATGGTATGCCGTAGAAAGTTGAAATTTGCTATGCAGAACCCTAGTGGGGTCTAGTTGTGCACCTTCTCGTTTTGTTTGCACTCGGAAGTTCCAAAAGGGTGTTTTACGCCTTTTTGGTGAAAATCAGTGTTAATTTCTGTGCAAACTCAATTGGTGCTATAATTTGGTGAACATTTGGTGATAGGTTACCAATCTTTTGGTCACCAAGTTTTGTCGATATATCGCCCCGTTGGTGACAAATTTGGCGAAAAAAGGAGTTTTCGAATCTGTTTTCAATTTGGTGCTAATGGCGATAGTTAGAGAGTTATCCATTGAATCACGTTTAAATTGTCGATATTGGAAAAATTAATCTCTGTAAAACGTTTTTTTTTTTTTTTTTTTGGAAGGGGTAAAAATATTTAAATTGTTTCCTTGTTTGCTGCAAGGCACTATTATCATTAAATTGGCGTAAAAGAAAGTCATGTGGTGCACACAACAGCTCGTTATTTTAATGAATACTTTTTCTGTTGCTTGCATTATTCATAAAACGCTTTTGTAATTAGTGAAATTCGAATAAATTAAATATGTGTAGGCCCAATGAAAATGCGCTAAAAATAATTTTGAAGTAGTTAAGTTATCGATTAGAATATGGATCTGTTCCCGTTTCAAAACTCTCATTTAAAGTTTCAAGAGAATTATGCAATTTAACTGATCCAATTAAAAATGACTTTTTAGTTTTGTCTACTTAAGATATTCATTTTTCTCAAACTAACAAAAAAACTCGTTGACGGCGGGCAAGAAACAATATTTTTTTAATCTGACCTGATTTTGACAGCTTACGTTTTCTGGGTTGTTTTCATCTTATTTTTTACTCTTTTGCAGCAAGACTAGTTCCTCTTCAAACCTTGGTAACACAAATGACGCGCCAAATGTGAGATCCACATCTAGAGGTTCAACTCCACCAACTCCTGGTAAGTTTCAACCATTTTCATGTTAGTACTCTTTGCAATCAATAATTACACCAATGATTTTGGAACCGAGATAGTAATTTATGTAATTGATTTTTTGTAATGACTCGATCTCATTTTTAAATTTTAGAGATATTCATATTTGAGCCGTATTTTACGAAAGTACTTTTGCACGCTTCTCATCAACTAAGTTTCACTGTTAATCTTTTCTAATTAACATGAAAGGATTGGTTCAATTTCCTATTCCAAGCAATTACGTTCCGAAATCTTTTTTTTTTCCTAATCCTTAAAAAAAAAAAAACTGAACTATATTAATCTAACAGTTTTATGCTTGCAAAAAATAAAACATTTCCATTGAAATTAATTATTTGATAACAAACTGTTCACGTTTCACTCCAGGGTCCCCTGTACCTACCACTATTTGCGGTTTAACCAGTTGGAAGGGACCCTAAAGACAGCTCTGATTTTTTTTATTCAGAAACCAGGCAATCCCTGGTCAGTATCCCTAGAGGTATCGTTTCACTTGGAGAACTTTGTGAACATGAGCATATTTAACGTTCCCCAGTCACTATTAATAAAGACGGTGGACCTTCGACCAGCTAGTATTGAACCCGGGACCCTCTGGTCACATCGACACCTTACCAATCAGGTCACCACGGCCATTGACAAAAGGTTCAAAGAAGTTACAAAAAGCGCATTCGAAGTGATACTCATTATAAAAGAATTTTTTTGAGAAAGAAGAAAAAATGTAAAACGCTACTGAGCACCTCCTAGACAAAAGTTATATTTTGAAAAATCTCATACGAATCAAAAGATAACCAGGACCTCTTATTCATTCGGAAAGGACTGATTTCCGCAAGTTTTGTATAGTGTATTTTGCCCTGGAATGTATTTGTTAAATAATATATGTAATTTCTCTGCATAGTATAGTAGTCTAAGACTAATAAAAAAAGACACTGTTATTTATTAGTTAGTTTGTTCATTATCTCTTTAAATGAATCATATATTTCTTAAAATTATTCCTGTATTTCAATTAATACTAAATAATACGTAATATCTTTAAATATACGGAAAAGTGAACTGACGTTATGACGGTTGCTTGTGCTTGGTGAGAGCGTTGTAACGAACGTCAACTGTATAATGAGAAGTATTTTCTTCTAGGGTTCGAGACTGATCAAAATGGCGTAGAAACCGGTGTTGGGGACGACAGTGACAGTCTAGGCAATAGCAAGCTAGGAAAGACTGTCACTACGCCGCCAGCAAAGGAAAAGAAAAAGCCTTTTTTCAAAAAAGTAAATGTTCACTTTTTTACTTTCTTACAGTGAAATCTGTGTAAGTTGACCGCTTGCGGTGCGCTACTTTAGTGGTCAACTTAAACAGATGGTCAACTTACAGAGGCTGCTTTATATGATAGTTCTAATTCCGTGCCTGAAAAAAGCGGTCAACTTAGACAGGTGGTCAACTTCACAGATTTTACTGTATTATACTCTTAATAGCCATATTTTGAATCCGATTCTGCGTTACATAAAATACCAGTTGCATGACTCTATTAATGCATTTGAAATATCGAGTTTTCAACTAAAAATTGCATTTAATATTAAGTTCAGGAAGTCGTACTCTGGAAAACCAGTGGCTCAGTGGCAGCGCCTTGCGCTTCCTCGCCGCAGGCCGGGTTCAATTCCCGGGTTGTGCATGGTTGACTTAGCTTCTCATCCCTTCAGTGGGTTGACGAAATGAGTACCAAGCGTGCTTGGGAACTAAACCCGGGTCGTTCTGCGTTCGGCTGACCACTTAAACGGAACATTTGCCTTGCGCTCCAGATCTTTGCTCCTTGTTCAGGAAAACTGAGATGGACACAGTAGCCCTTGGCGCCTGTTGCGCCACGGTTTGGCTTGGTAGAACTCCGAAAACCCGACCAAATGGAACCGAAAAGTGGCAGAGTTTGAAAATTACGAACTGTCAGGATTGCGCGCACAAGTTTCTCGCGCGGGTTGTTTACATCCCGTCAGTGTGTGACCGAACGTATTATCGAGTAACGAATTCTTAAGGCTCTACTGTACAAGTAACGATTTCGCAACATAACTGTGGGGGGGGGGGGGGGGGGGGGGGGGACTAGGCATTTACTTTAAATGTAGTTGTAAGACTAAATTAACTTCTTTTTCTGTTTTGGTGGAATTAACATAGTGCAACTGCGTAAGAGAGTCAGTCAGAAAGTTAGTTGCACCACTTCCTAAATTTGTTCCAAGACTATTTTAATGACACTGCGTGGCAACACTTCAGACATGTACCTTTATCGTGGGACGTAGCCGCTTCCCCGAGGCAAGTTCAGTTTTTCTGATAGTCAGTCGCAAACATGTCTCGACGGCTGCAAGTAGCGTCTAAACTGGAAATGCTTGCAGTTTTTTTTTTTTTTTTTTTTTGCCGGCAAAGAAGTACAACTGCCTAAAATTTATGGGCAGTTGCATGAAGTGTGTGGTGAAAATGCAATGTCACGTTAAGCTATCGCGAAACAGTGCAACATGTTTGAGAATGGACGTACACATATTGATGGCGCTAAGCGCGAGGGAAAGACCAACAACTGCAATTTGGGAAGTGTGGGATACCCTTTTCTTATAGCCTAGACCTTTCACCTCCTGACTTTCATGTTTTTGGTCCAGTGAAACAAGAACTTTCAAAGCGACGATACCAGTTGGAATACGAAGTGAAAGCTGCTTCCCAACAGTAGTTATCGGACATTGGACGGAATTTCTTTGCAGAAGGCACAGAAAAACTTGTACCACCCTTCGACAAATGCTTAAATAACGGAGATGGTTACTTTGAAAAGTAGATTTTGAATGAAACTTTAAGATGCCAATAAAATTATTGTAAAATTTCAATTCTGTTTAGTTTTCAGGAACAGTGCAAGTAACTTTTTGACTGACCCTGGTATATGCATATATATTAAGAATGACATCGCTTCTTAGTCCAAAGCTCACATTTTGTTTTTCCTTTATTCTTTATAGCGGTATTTAAGTAAGAAATGGGTATCTTTTTTACTGCTAGTCTATGCACAGTTTAACCTTATTTTTCTGTGACTTTCAGAAGTATTACAGAATTTAATTTGGTTTTTTCAGTCGGAGAACATTCCCCCATATGATGTAGTGCCTTCAATGCGACCCGTGGTTCTGGTGGGACCCTCTCTGAAAGGTTACGAGGTCACGGATATGATGCAGAAAGCCCTTTTCGATTACTTGAAGCATCGCTTCGAGGGAAAGTAAGTATTCAAGTCCTTGGAATAATTTTTCTCCTAGAGGTTTTTTTATGCATGTAATAATGCTGCCGGCAAAATATGAAACTCCTGAATTCTGTAGAATGCCTAGGAATTGTGTAAAGTGATTAAAGTGAAAAACTAGCTTAAATAAAGCACAAATTCCCAAGAAAATGCAGCATTAAACTTTTTCAAGGCTGCAGTGGAGCCTCTTATCAGTGAAAAATAAACTCACCACACAACCAAGAAAGTCATAAGAGAACTAACTGAACTTCACCATGTAGACATCGGTATTCATACCAAATGGATCAACAAATAGGAATTCACGACAAGAGACAAGAACAACAAGTCACCCCGGTGCACTTGCCAGCCTTGCCTCCACTGCAGCCTTGACATAGCTATAAGCTTATTTTCTTAAGAATTTGTGCTTTATTTACGTTAGCTTTTCCTTTTAATCATGTTGTAGCTCAAAACTTGTTTGATCATTTTTCATTCAATTGCGTATAACGCCGGACGTTTGTAGACAAAGCGTGAAATATAAACCTATATGCATAGATATATGCAATCGATTTAATGATAAATGTTGTTAAGGCAAAATATTGAAAAAAATCCTGGTAAGATTATTATATAAATGACGTGCATTTTTTTTCAAAATACAATGTTATTATGGGTGCTCAAAATATCCCTTTCATCATCTTTACTAGCATGGCCTCAGAATTATTATTCTGTTTCCATGAAAAAACTGGCTGACTTGGTTTTTCACCTGCTCCCTTCATGTATATCATATTTGTTTGTATTCATCAAAACTGGATATAGTCCAACAGGGCTTTTCTAAAATCTGATTACTGGCCCTGTATTTACCCACACAAGCAGATTTATGAAGTTTAAAACGTAAATATATGATACATTATCAAAGTTTAATTCTGTGAGATAATAGACACTAAGTCCGAAATTCGGAATCCTCTGTACTTCTGTCCGAATTTTGGAACATTACTATTTTACATTACGTTCCTTTTCAAATTTCTACGTGGTAAAAGGAAGCTGTCGTCGCACATTGGTGTGAGTCGTAAATCGAGTTTATTCTTGTTAGCTTTTTTTTATTCAAACGATTTTTCAATGTCGAAAAGTACGTTTCCCCGTTCGACTAGGTAGCAGGGAAAGACAAGCGCATTTTTTTTTTTTTAAATTCTCCTCTAAACAAGTAGTAGTTTATGGTCTTGGTCTTGATGAGAAGCTCTTAGAGCATCTGTGGACGTCGCTTAAAAGAAAACAGGTTTCAGTAATGTGTGGTGATTTTCAAAAGTTTTAAATGGTTTATGTTCTGCAGGTTCCGGTAGAATTATCGATTTCATTTTAGATTCTGCCGATTGTTATAATTTTTTAATGGAAAAAATGTATTTCGTCACATTTTTTTTTAAATAAATTAATGGCAACTTACATACTTTCCGCTTTCCTAATTTGGGACTTTCTACTGCAGTAGGATGAAAGGTAATATATTTGTGAATGAATATAACCATTTGAATCTGCACTGACTACTTTTTCTTATTCTCAACAGAATCATTATTACGAGGGTGACTGCTGATATATCACTGGCAAAGAGGTCCCTACTAAATAACCCCAGCAAGAGAGCGATTATGGAACGAGCCAACAGTCGCTCTACTTGTCTAGGTAAAATAAAATAATTGCTCCCTTCATAATGCCTGATAAAACCTTTATAAAGGGCTGTCTACAAATGATGTCACGCTTTTGTGAAATTGTAAGTTTGTGACAAGTGGGAGGGGAAGGAGGTAACAAAAAGGGACATCAAGCATTTTTTTTTTATGAGATTGTTTTTGGAAAATAGCGTGACATGTGACAAAGGGTTCGAAATGTAGAAAAAAAGTGATACCGTAAAGTGGGGCTACTTGGACCCGAAATTTCATACTTGTTGCGAGTTTTACACTGAATGCTTTGTTAAACCAATAATGTGAACTGATAGCCTTGTTTTTACCACTTTTCAGACATTCTGCTACCACCTTAAGCATTTTTCAAATAACAATTTTAACTCTTTATATTTTTTTTCTGTTTTTAAAAATTGAGTTCAAGTAGCCCCGCGCTGGGGCTACTTGGTCCCACTCAGCAAATCCATTAGAAAAGGCTGTAAAACAGGTGGTGGTATCAAGAAAGACCAATGATTTTGAAAAATAAACTCAAAACGTACATTTTAGTGAGCAAACTATTTATATAAATTGCAAATTATTTATAAAAGTTAATGTAAAATCTGCGTATACATAAAAACATATTTTTAGGCATACATAATTTCTCAAATAGAAGTATAATCTAACTATAGCTAAAACCATTTGAAATGCTCTTTATTTAAACGTTAGAAAGAATGAAAACCCCTCAATTTAATGGCTTGGATTATTTTGTTTTCTCTGATATTATTTAATAACTGCTCTTCCAAGCTACTAAATACTACAGGATGCCCAGGTTTGTTTTGCGAAAGATAATTTCCTTTTAACAGTTGATGTACTTAAGTCAAAATGGGTTGATGCTACTCTCTAAGACATTTCTCTGGAATTAGTTGAAGCTGGACACAATTGTCATTTTTCCTCTTAATAATCAGCATTATTTCCTACTTCAAGGGGTTCTCTTTTACTGTCGGACTCTTTTTATCCCTAGATCTGCAACAAAAAAAAAAAGGGTATAAATAGTAATTAACCTCTTTATTTTAAAAGATTACAAACCTTACTTAACATAATTTAGTGATGAAATCTGGTTTGAGGCTGTTTGAATCCTGGGTTCAAGTAGCCCTTTTTTAAGGCAACCAGTGCGCTTTTACTAACTTATATTAGTTACTGTGTTAATTATATATCTACAACCCTAAAACACTGTTACTTTATTAAGAAATAGAATGCAAACATAAAACTATCTTGACCTTGATGATACCAGATGTTTCCATGAACTTAGATGTGAAAGTTTGCAGACATACAAAAAACAACTGTTTAGACAACTTGAAAACATAACTCAATCAGCAAAAGGTGGGAATAGTAGAAACTTTGTTTCATGCTCCAGCCTATACCTAGTATTGCTACCTGTCATGGAGAAAGTTTTTTAATTCTATGCATTGAGTTATATGGGACCAGGAAGGATTTTAAACACTTTTTTCTCATGGGTTCAAGTAGCCCCACATTACGGTATATCATTTATGGATAGCCCCTAATTATTTTTCGGTAACGTTAAATAATCTTCTGTTTGAACATCAAAATCTTAGCATGCCTATTTAATCTATGCGTTTCTAAAGGCATTATTCTTTTGCCATCAGTAGGTTAAAAAGTATATTTCATGCATCACTAACGCCCGTATTCACCGGACGATTAGATGACCCTTGGTCAGACTAAAAACATTGAATCGTAGATTTAGTAGTGACATGTCCGCCATCTTGGGCCTAAATGGCGCTTTCTTCCTATGCAAGCTATAATGAAAAGTAACGGGTTTTACTTCTTGATTATCTATTAACATGGAGTTAATAAGAAATCATAATTAAGAAGCAAATCACGCTACTTCACCATAGCAGACTTACGAAGAAAGTACCGTTTAGACCAAAATGGCGTTAGTTATTCTACGATTAAGGGCTTTTGGTCGGACAACCAAACCACCGGTCAAAGCTTTCTTCAACCAATAAGAAGGCTTCTATCTGTGTTTCAGTTGTCTGACCAAGAGTCGAATAGTCAGAGTGTGGGCATTATAAGTTTTACCCTTTATTTTAATTTTGTTTTAATTCAAAAAAAATGTTCGAGAAATGGTTATATTTGCAATAAAGCATTTCGAAAAGTATATTTTATATCTAAAATGTTGGCAAAAGAGAATATTATAATTCGAATGTGTGAATTCGCAAATTTCCTTTACAACTTACGTTTGTTCTCTTTATTTTCGTTGTCATCTTTACACAATTATGGTCGAAATTTTAATTTAAGCTTGAATCGTTTGCTGCATTCACAATTCGATTCTAAAATATTACCACATCACTGTGTTATTCAGTTGCATCAATCAAATCGATTCCATTCTAAAATACTACCGCGTCACACTGTTTTATACAGTTGCCTCAATTGCAATGGTAACAGGTGCTTCGATTAAGAAGGTTAAAGTGATTTTTAAAAAATTCTGAGCTATTGGCATTTTATTCCACCAGCTAATAAATGTCATGTCTGTAAAAAATCAGTGATTTTATTAACGAATGCCATTGTATTGATGTTTTAAGAATTTCTATAGTGTCAAAGAAATTAATAAAAGATAGCTATTCATCCTTGGAAACCTTTTAGTGCAATTAAGTTTTTATTAATGCGAACGGGTAAGTAATTACTAATTTGTGGTTATCTGTTCCTGAAGTTAACTTTAATTATCTTATCCACAGCTGAAGTTCAAGCCGAAATCGAGCGGATATTCGAGTTGGCTCGAACGCTGCAATTAGTCGTCTTGGACTGTGACACCATCAACCACCCATCGCAGTTGTTAAAAACGTCTTTAGCGCCCATTGTAGTCTACGTTAAAATATCATCCCCCAAAGTGAGTAACTTTCCGTAATTGGTTGTATCGAAAAATTGTGTTTTGTGAAGTCAAAAATTGAATCCATTAAGTGGTTTAACGTAACGTTTCTTTCTGCAACGAGTGTTGAAATTTATTTAAATACAATGGAGCAGGGGCATGCACGGGTGGGGGAGAAGGGACACCTGTTGGCCCGAGCCTGAAGGGGGCCCAATATTTTTAAAGCTAGGAATGAAATATAGGGGTAAACATATGGAGGGGGCCTGGAAAAGTCATTTGTGACGGGCCCCAAAATTTCTGTGCACGCCCCTGCTATAGAGCACAAGCACACTACCGTACGAAAATAAAGGGCATTGATGGTGGTGGAAGTGCTATCTGTAGATAGTAGTATACCTGCCGTTTGAAGTAGTAGCAATGACATAGTGCGGTGTGCATCGTCTTTTATTGTGGAGGAATGCAATCGCAATGTCGTTGTTGTTTTTTTTACTTCTCAACGAGCATTTCAAATTCGGTTCTGATTTGGTCGGCATGATCCTGTTCCAGATAGAAAAGAATCCGGTTTGGGTATCAAACTGTGCAGCTATAGTTGCTGCGCTGTAAGCAAAAACGCTTAGCAGATCTCAGATCGTTATGACGCGATCGTTATTATGTGGGTCCATCCAGGAACCTCTAGCACCTAAACACGCAGCTGCGTAACGATTTCCTGTCAAGAATGTAAGAAAAATTCTGCTTGATTATCTTTACAATCTGGAGCCCAATTGGATCATTTTGACAAAGTTGAAGATCGAACGCGAAATTCTTACCGAGAACTAATTTAAAAAAAAAACATCATTACGAATATACTCCTCCTCAACACATGACGATGGTTAGCACTGTGCTATGCCATTGTTGCTACTGCAAATGGCATGTAAACTGCTATCAAGAGACATACCACTTCCCACCACCGTATCCCCACCACAACTCATACAGCTCCAAATACAGGAGGTTGATATACCGAAGACATGAGCGTGTGTGATAAGAGGAATAGAGTACAACGTTATCACCAGTCTTGGGATTAGAAAGTTGGTGCCTGTGGTAGGTATTGTATGATCAAAAGCTGCGTTTTACATTTGAAAATAATCGTCTTTCGAGTCATCAACTACTACTCGTCACAGAAGAATTTCATCAGGCCGTTACTGGAGTAATTTGCCATCTTTTTCTTCTTCAGGAATCGATAACACAGATTTATAAAATTCATTAGAGCCAAATAATCGATAATATCCATTAGTACTTATTAACTGAAGTTTCTCCCTGTAAGAAATAGATCTCTAACAATTCAAGTATTTTTTTCAATAAGCTTCTCATAGTGCATTTATGAAAATCGATCATGTTATAAAATTTGTGAATCATTATATGGTACTATAACTGTTATTTTTTTCATTTCAGGTTTTACAAAGGTTAATCAAATCCAGAGGCAAATCTCAAAGCCGGAATCTCAACGTTCAGATGGTAGCTGCTGAGAAACTTTCTCAATGTGCTCCTGTAAGAATCGATTTGCTAATTACATTCATCAGAAGAGATGGTTTTTTTTTCACTGTCAATTACTTCATTAAAACATAAATGCATTTTACGAAAATTCTAATGTTTTGCGCATTGTGCCTTCTTTCTGTTTTAAATGCCCATCTCATACTTTGTTTTAGGAAATGTTCGATGTGATTCTGGACGAGAACCAACTGGAAGAGGCTTGCGAGCATCTCGCGGAATTCCTTGAGGCCTACTGGGCCGCAACTCATCCCCCCAACAAAACCCCACCCCCGCAGATTCGAAGGCCCATCCCTTCGCCATATTCTCCCTCACCGCGTCTCGAAGAACCCTCCCGAGGTGGAGCTGGGCTTCAGAGGCATAATTCCACGCCTCCAGGCGTCAACTATAGGTCCGACAGTGACCGAAGACCCAGGCATTCGGACGAGGTATCCAGCTAAGTTATTCCTTTTCTTATTTTCAGTTGCCTTGGATTAGTGCTTTAGTTCAACTGGAATGTCTTTCCCGTTAATTTTGTATTGTTCCATGTACTATTTATACAGGGTGTATCAGTACATCGTTTACAGACTTTCAGTGTAGATAGAGTACACCTAGAAGATGGGAAATCACATAGCAATGCACGGTTGGAAACGCTTTCCTGGCGCGGTAGTGACGACTAAAATCACCAAGAAGACAACACACGAATAAGAGAAGAAAACATGTTTATTATCCTTAGTACAGCAAAAAACTAAAGAAAAAAAGAACATGAAGGAACCAACGATCGTCATCAAAGTATGTGTTCGACATTACGATCACCCCGGGCCGTGATGCGTGCCTCACATCTCTGGCGCATTGAATATCAAACGTTAACGTACGTACCGGGCATATTCCGGACTTCCCGCTGTAATAAAAACCACATGTGCGCATGCACCGTCATCTGATGTTTCGGTTTACGTAACAACATCATCGTGTACACTAGACAAAACCAGTATTTTTGCTGTATTAAAAATAATTAACATGTTTTCTTCTTTTTTTCGTGTCTTGTCTGTCTTGTGCTTTGTGTCGTCACTATCGCATCAAGAAAGCGTTTCTGACCATGCATTGCTATGTGATTTCCCATCGTCTAGGTGTACTCTATCTGCTCTGAAAGTCTGTAAACGCTGTACTGATACACCCTGTATAATTTTGAAACAAATAGTTGAATCAGAAAAGAGCGATAGTGGAAGTAAGCAAAACAACTTGACATTTGACGGTATCGTTGTCTGATTGGCGTTGTTTTCAAGCAACCCAGCGATCTATAAGCTCATGAACAGAATCGCCAAACCAACGAGTAATTCATGAAAGTGGCACGTGTTGGCGCCAAAGAGCATCCCCCTTCTTTACGTGCAATCAGGGATAGAAGTAGTCCTATATATCCTATATTTCCTATATTTTCAAAAAAAGCATCAAAAGTGTCCTGTATTTCCTATATTTTTGCCAATTGTCCTATATGTCCTATATTCCCATAGTTTGTTACAATGATTTATAGAAAATGACTATTGAAAAGCCTTTAGGTTACTTGATTTGCACTTTTTCTCACAAGTTGACAAAAGATAATTCAAGACTGCTTAAAAACGAGATACATAAGTATATATATATATATATTTCTTTTGAAATATCTGCCGGCACCCGCCTGTTTAAATTTTGTTGTAAGTGTCGAGTATTTTTGACAAAATTTAAAAATTGTTTTAAGAGAAAGCTTCAGTTATCCATATTTGATGACAAGCTCTCCAAACTTTTGACAAAGCACTTTGTTAATGAATCTTCACTAACAACAAAATGTGGTGAAGATTCAGCCATTATTGATTTTTAAAAAAAATCTATTTAAAATATTTAAATGTAGGTAATTATGAAAAAAAAAGAGAGAGAGATTAATGTAAAAATGTTTGAGGAATGGGGATCTGATGTACTTGGCAAAAGATGAAATGCAGAAAAATGTTAGGCAGAAGCTTTTCCAAAGTATAAATAATCAATGATTGTAAATAGTTGTATTAAATGTAAATAGATTTCAGATTGTTTAAATTTGTTTTCAAATATTTTTGTATATAAGTAAACTTATTTTCTTATTACATTATTCTTTCAGAAACAGGAAACTCATACCAAGTATCATTTTTATTTGAGTTTTTAAACTATATGCAGTATGATTCATTGAAATCATTGATAATAATTGATGCAAAAATAATTAGAAAAAATAAACTATGTATTGTTTATTTTTTCACATCAAAATCATTCATAAAACATGTCCTATATTTGTCCTATATTTTTTCGTGGAAAATGTCCTATATATTACAAGTCGACCACTTCTACCCCTGCTGCAATATACCAGACAACCCAATTATTACTTTAAGAAACTGTAGTATCGTTCTTGTTAAAACTCATCAGTCTGAATTAGTGATTAGTCGAGCTGGAGGCAGATAATATTTCATTGAAGCTGAGAGTGCCAACAAACTGGTATATAAAGTATATCTCACCAGCGAGTGTCCGCAGCATGGTGCCGTATTCCAGCTCGGTTATTCACTAATCCAGACTGATGAGTTCTAATAATGATGAGTTCAGAAAATGAGGCAGTTACTATACGCAAGATTTAATGAAATCTTTTTGTCACATAGCATGATGCATTCGATGCCGTTGAATTTTTTGTTAGTTAAATTTTTCGTAGTGTGTTTACACAAAGCCTTTATTTAGCGATCATAATGCGAAAACCTGTGCGCAAGGAGAAATCTTCTTCCGTTTGTAGACTTCTTAGTTCTAATAGTTTTCATGCTGAAAATGACCACGCAATATCCAACGTTCTTTTGCACTTACGACATTGCAACTAAAACAAAAATTTTAAGTTTTTTGTCTTCTAGTATCAACTTGCTCAGAGGTGCCCACCAAGGAGGGTCATGTCGAAAACTGCGTCATTTAAGTTTTTCGGGAGGTTGTTTTCAGGGGTACTTTTCTCCTTTCTGGAGGAGCTCTCATTTTTCAGAGGTTTGTGGTACTTGGGGGCAGGGCCATTACTGTTAGGGAGGATGCGCACCCCTGAATTTCTCATATATTTTTGTAATGATACCGAATTAATCAGGTTTGCATGTTCACCGTATATCTTCAAGACATTCCATTAAAAGATGTCACATTAATCTATGTAATAAATCGTTCCTAATGTGGAACATTTCCTTGCAGCCTATGTCTCCCAGTATGGACGTCGATTCTCAAGGCGACTACAGAATGATGCGCGACCCACCCCCAAGGAGAGAGCTACCGCCTATAGTGAGTGAACGTGGAGGGGGAGGTAGCTATGGACAGCCCATGTCTGGTGGTCCCTCAGACCCCCGAGACATGCATCCGCCTCTCCCCGACCGTTATCCGCAGACTCACCATTCTCGGGCTCCACCCCCCATGATGATGGACTTTAGTGACCAAGAGTACAGTGACCGCGCGGCTTGGGAACGCGGAGTCGTCAGAGACCGACCCCACGATTACTACATAGAGGACATGGATGCTCAGATGAAAGTGAGGATGGACGATCGCGGCGGACCACCCATGGACTATGGAAGAGGATATGGGCCCTCGGAAATGCGCGAGATGAGAGAGATGCCCGATCCACGGGATTTGAGGCATTCCTCACACCACCCACACGACAGGGATTATCCCTCACCCCACAGAGGACAGACCATGGTGCATAGGGACATTTTATGAATAGCCTTTAACTCTTGCCTACATCTGGACAAGACTGGTGGTTCGTCGAACCGACAAATGTTCCCCATTTGTGTATTCTTACTTGGACATAATTTGTCAAATCTTTTCGAGAGAACAAAAAGTTTGAACCTCTGGATGGATGTTCTTTTCATCTCGTAAACCTGTCTGTCAATATTTTCAATGTCATTCTTATTTTTCTCTGTCTTTGTACCACTCTCATGGAAGAACCCGCCCACAACCTGTTTGTACCATTTTTCTTTTGATTGGGCTGATGTTCTACTCTTGCTGCCTTCACAAAGTCCATCCCAGCACTAATCGTTGGTTTGTTGTTCATTGTCATACAAAGAATTAACTGACCTCAAAAATGTGCTTTTGACCTCTTGAAAAGAATCCTAGTCAACGTGTATGCTCAAATTTAGAGACTAATTTTTGACAATAAGTATATTTGTTCATCCCATGGAATTAACAATAATAGTTCATTCTAATACTTTTTTAAGAAAAGAAAATAAAGAATAAAAAAACTTCTGATCTGAAAATATAACTAGATTGGAGATGTGGAAGAGCTTTCATCAGAAGAACAGTTGATCTTTTTAACAGAAAAAGGAATTAATTTGTGGATGTTCTAAAATAATAGTGAATGCACACTTTGTTTTGATCTCTTTTAGTTATCCTCGAGCTTCGAAAATCAAAAGTATTTCATCCACAAGAGACCAAAACGTTGTTTCTTTTTTGACAAGTTTCTTGTGAAATATTTTCACTTTTTCTTATGTTAGTCCCACTTTTCTAAATGTACCTTTTATTTTTATTTCCACTGTTCATACCAGATTTTTCATGACCTTCATGTGAATGTCATGAAATTCATAGCCATATTGGCTTTTTTATGCGAAGTAAAAACTACATTAGCTTGATATCATCTGTGATGTGCATAAGGTTATTCAAGTAAAAAAAAATCCCGGCATCTACGTGTGAAAGATGCTGGCAAAGCCTGAAGAACTTTCTAGCTGACTGGTAAGGTACAAAGTAGACTTCACTAGAAGAAGGAATCGACTCATTTAGAACTTTGTTTTACGCAGCTGGTGTTGTTCAAACTTCGTTAATACTAGTCGAAAACTACGTGATCCTCATAGCATGTCTCTCTGTCGGCGCACTAATCATGGGTACAAAATTAGTGCGGCTAAACAATTGGTTCCGTTTAAATTCTGATTAGTGAATGCATTTTACACTTTTGCTTTTTGTTAGGAGAACTGAGATTAGCTAAATGCATACAAATAAGTATGATTATATATCAGTGCCTACTTTTCAATGCCCTTATAAATTTGATACATTATAGACTTTGTGCACAAGGTACAGAAGAAATTGTACACTTTAACTAAGAAAATAGTTTTGGGTTAAAGTACTATCTGATGGAAAAGGTTAACTAGTGATTTGATCAATTAATACAGGATTATGTTTTAGGTTGGTATACTATAGTCCTACCGCGAAAAGTTGAGCCTTTGCTCCGCCCCGTTCCAGAATTGTCCATTTTCGCTAAATGACGATATGGAGAGAAAAGTTGGAATGAAATTTGCAAGTGCTTCATTGGTTCTGTAGATTAAATACGTCACCTTGGAGTTTAAGAAAATAGCCAAAGAGGTAAAACATTTTAATTTTGTGCGGTCAAGGCAGTTGTCTCATTGGACAGGTCACATCCTACATAAGTGGGTGGGTCTTGGTTTTACTTCTTTCAGCAGCCATTGGTCAGAGATGATAACGCCCCCGATAATTTCAATTAAAAATTGGCTCGAGTAGAATTGCAATAAAGAATACAAGGCTTGTCATTTTTTTCCTTTTTCGCCAACTCAAAGGATTTATTGCCGCAACTTAAATCTTTCAGGTCTAAATAATCACATAAAGGAAATATACTAGGAATATTTTTTATATATATCGCCAAAATGTTGCTGAATTCCAAAATATGGCTACGTGTCCTTTCTTCCTTCGCTACCCATTTAAAGCAATGGACCCGTTTTCTCAAATGATTGACAAGGGTAATTTGTTCGCGGTCGGACTATATAATAACATACATACGAGGTGCAGAATTTCTTTTTAATCTCGAAAAGTATGTCACGACTTTATTCGTTATTCCGGATTCTCTATAGCTGCAGCTTTTATTGCTTAACTAAAAAGTACACTTCGAAATATAATGTAGAATAGTTATTCATGTGCGAACGTTGCATCACTTGATATACAATATCGTTGCATTATTTGAAGTATTTAAAATTAAAATTTTTATACCATTTTATGCCTTGAAAATTTAATGAACGTTGAGATTTGTGTAATGTTTTCTAAACATTTGAAGCAGCGTGTTATCAATGACAATTCCTCTGTCAGACGTTGCTCTAAGAAAATTAAAAATTGTTACTAGAGTTCATACTGCAAATTTTACAAAAACAAAATAAGCTGCATTAATACATCTTCCAATTTAAATTGTTTACTAGAAATTTGCACTTTTTAGAATTAAAAGCAGAAGGTAAATTAACGATTTTCTTATAAAATTTAGAATAAGTTTTGCAAAGTGCTTCAGAATTTATTTTGTTACATCGTGTCAAATTACAGTTGGTATTCGTAACCAGAAGCATTATATTTATTAAGTTCTAAAATTTAGAATTCACTTTTATTTAAATTTGATTTGATATTAAAAATACAAACTTTCTTTAATTACTTATTACAAAAAATAAATTGGTGCCTGGAGCATAAGTAATGACTGTTTACGATTAAGTTTAGCATTTTTATATTCAGGGTATTTGGTTGCTTTCCTTCTGTAAAATATGATTCAATATTTGCAAGTAAGATGCAATGCAAATGCAATTTTATAACAATCACAAAGTTTTCAAACTATTTAAGTTCATTTGATTCTTTGTCTTTTTATGAAAAACAAAATGAAATTCACATCTAAATTATAGTTGGATTAAAAATGCAATTCTATAATGAGTTATGTTGATTGTAATTTGTATTTTTTAAGCTGAGTTAAATATTTTTCAGAGATTCACTTGAAATACAGCTTTAAGATGTATTCTAACTTTTTTTCTTCTTAACAAAGGGTATAAATTACTTTTTTAAAATGCTAATGTCTATTATTTATGAATGAGTGATGTGAAATGTCATGAATCTACAAAGTAAGATTACTTTTTAGATTGTTACTAAGAGTTTTATGTTATTCTTTTAACATAGCAAATGCTTATAAAAATTGAAAACAAGGTTTATTTAATTTCTTCCAATATTGATTTTTATCTTAAATATTTCTCATGAAGGCAAGCTTTTTACAGTAAATGTCTGTTTACCTTCAAAATAGCATTCAGAACACTGAAATACGTTTGTGAATCTTAATACCATGACCTTTTTTATAATGACAATGTTGACTGTAATTAGAGAAATTACCATTCCTTTCTTAAGCAATTTCTTGAAGAATGACTCATTAAAGTACACGTTTAATGTTTATCTTTCGAAAATGTAGTTCATAGTAGTGAAATAATAAAACTGACGTCATGACTCTGAAAGGTGCGGTCCAAATTTATATTCATTAAAACGTAAGCAACTTTTGTTGATTATTTTTTAAAAAATAATCCAGTTGATTAGAAACTGCCAATTATTTGTTTGTTATCTGCGCTGAAAATTTTAATTTTTGGGATGTTGTAAAGTTTTTAGTATTTCATTGTTTATATTAACAAGACTATAAATGTTACAGTCTATAAGTCAAATATTCATTTAACTTATGTACTATATTTATGATTCAGAACTTGATTCTAATACTAAGTGATTAAAAAAGTAAAATTGTAACTTGACTTTAAAACAAATTTTTAAAAAATGGCAGACAGAACATTTTGTACTTGCATTGGAAGATAGAATTTATGAATGTAGCTTTACTTTTCTTCTTCTTTTCCTGTACTAGCAATAAATGAAATGTTCTCGTTCGTAAACATTAAAATGTTCTGTACTCTTTCCATGTCAAACTAATTAGACAGAAAGTAAGATTTCTTAGTTATGAAATTGAAATATATATTTCAGAAGCTTTGATCATTTGTAGTTTGCAAAATGTGTGGGAAATTTAAAATTGACTTTAGTTAATAAAACCGTGTATTAAATGTCTAACCTTTTCAAGAAAATTTAAACTCGACGTTGACTTAAGATAATTATCGAAAAGAGTCGTTTAAAAAACTTTTTATTTTTAACGTAGGTAATCACTATGAATAACAAAACAGCACAAAAGTACACGGAAACAGTTAGTGCTATTTTGGATAATCTATCTGATCTTACAAATTGTGACTCGTCCTACGCATGCGTTTAACTGAATTAGCTTTCACTATGTATTTACACTTCGTTTTGCAGTAAAAATTTCAATAAAATATTAAATGCAAACATTTCAAAAAAGAAAAAAAAAACCTTTTGTTTTCAAATTAAAGCATAGTGTCATAAAATGACTCCCTCTTCTATCTTTCTAAAAACAAATTGCAAAACTGTTTTTTACCCTTTGAAATCGTCTTTGGCCCGACGAAAATTTGCCATGACGTGTTAACTTTTAGCGAGCCAAAACCAATTTCGAAAGAAAACATTAGAATTTCATAATAAGTTCAATATCATTATTTTAAACTGAATAATGAAAAGACTCGAATCTTCTTTAAAATCGAAATTGTCCATCGTGGGCATAACTAATCTTGAAGAAGCTTCACTTGAATATGTTAAATATCGTTTACTGCGATGATACAGATCCACAAATGTCTTAGCTTAAGAGATTTCATATACCGTATAATTCGTTTCAGAACGTAAAACATTTTTTTAAATGACTGTCAAGAACATAATACATAAAATTTCAGAACTTTTTATGTATTATTTTCTGACATTAAAAGTTGTCTTCTTAACTATGCATGCATTCAGAACACAGATTAGCTTCTAATAAGACATTTTTATAAATTTTTGCGAAAGTTTTGATAGAATACTGAATCTTTAACGTAAAAGAATTTAGTCGACGAATTTATTGAATCTATGCATTTAAACTTGCACCATTTTTAAAGCTCGCTTAACTATGTCACTATTCAGAAACATCTAGCGTAATACTGCCGTGAGAATGACAGCTTTTAAAGAAATTATTTCTGGTTCAGCCATAAAAAGAAATATTTCAAAGTGCTTAAATAAAATGCACTCAAAATACTGCGTAAAATTTACATAAGCAATGCTACTTACTTTGAGTCTTTCAAATTTCAAAGACGTGGATAGTTTCGAATGGGAATATTTTTCCAAGCCAGATCATTTTCCCCTTGCAGCGGCTGTACTTTTAATATTTTAAAGCTTCCCGTGATACTAATGTTGCAATAGATGTATGTATGATCCTTTTTGTTATACTCGTTTCACCATTTGTTCCTGTTTTTGTCATTATTTTTGTGGCTTGACTGCATAATATATATTATATATTAAATTTCTGAAATTTTATTGAAGTTTGAGTTTCTATTTCTTTCTTTTATTCACAGCAGTATTAATTGAAAGATGCTAAACGGATCTTTTTAAATGCATGAAAATACCGCACCCCAGCAACAAAAGCGACACAAGTCAAAACAACTAAAGCCCTGAATCGTAGAATAAAGTTGCAACACGTTCGCCATCTTGGGGCTAAACGATGCTTTGTTTTATGTCTGCTATGGAGGAGTAGCGCGTTTTTCTCCTTGATTGTGGTTTCTTATTAACTCTATGTTAATACACTATCAAGAAGCACCACAATCAAGAAGTAAAACACGCGACTTCATAATAACACGCATCAGAAAATGGGCATTTAGCCCCAAGATGGCGGATGTATCGCTACTATTGGGCGAATCCAATGATGGTGTTCCTGGAATACCCATTACAAACTTGACACTGACAGTACCTGCTCAAGCCTGCTCATTACTAGCTGGGTGCTCATAACTAGTAATTTACATTTTGTATTCATTTCTATAATTGCTACTACTTATTTAGTAAAGCATCATTTGAAGAATATTCTGTGAAAATTACATAAATTTTTATGAAAAATGAGCCTTTGACAGCTAGCTACACTCCACCAACGTCTCAAAAAAAAAGATAAAAGGTATCATTGCGGTGCCTCTCACAATTCGTCTTTGAATCATCTGAAATGAAAAAAAAAACATGATGACTTTCACAGGTAAGTGTGTATGGGGGAGGGGGTCTTTTTTGCTTAATTTCAACGTATTTTAAAATCGAAACATTTTCCTTTCTTTTTTTTCAATGAAAATCCGGTGTTATTGACATTGCAAAGGATTTGCTCTTAACACTCATTATTGAAAATTTTTACATATTTTTTCCTTGGTTTTTATGAACTTTTGCAGACAGTTCATATTAACATTAAATTAGAAGTGTACAACTTTAATAATTAAAATTAATAACAATGAAAATAGGCTGCATAATATTTTAGTTTTATTTTCTTACACTTTAAAAATGATAAATCAGCAATAAAAATGTTTTGCCTAAACGGATGATCACACGACACAGAAAATACATTATTAATGTTATTTACAATATGTACACTTATTTACACGTTAGTCTATTAACAATTTCACGAAATATTTTTTACAATAATGAATTATTGTTTAAGCAAAACAATTAACATTGTCAGCAAAGATTATTTTTAAATGAAGATTAAGCATGTATAGCACAAAAGATTCAACAAGAATATTTACAAAACAGATTAAAAAATAATTTAAATGCCTTTGTCCATTAATTCAAAAAAAAAATCATAGTTTTAATTATAAAATGTCGGTGTCATAAGTATTTGAGGTATTTTTAACCCCTGAGTAAATTGCAAAGAAATAAAAGTTCACGAGGTGTTTCCTCCAACTTTCAATTCCGTATGGTATATTGCACGATTTTTTTTTTTTTTTTCCTTCTTGAATCTCTTATTTTAGCACTGGAGAGATGAGCTGAGCCACTGAAATAATAAAAATAGTTTAAATGATGAAAATCTAGTTACTTTTATAAACATTTGAATTTCATCATTAAGTTTTATCCATATCGCTAAAACATTTAACAATTCATAATTTTTACACTTTAAACTTACAGTTTAATCATATGAGGCAGTGGGAAGCAGAGGGATGTAGTCTGACCACGGATTGTATGGAAAGACAAACATCCGTTTTACAGCCGGAAATGGACGAATCTATTATTTTTTACCGATGTCAGCTTTTGCAGAAGCGGAGTCTCATTCAAAGGAGCGGAATACGCGCATCAAATTTTTACTTTTCCCCCTTATTCACATAGATTTGTCTTTTCTGGACATTTGAAAATTCCATGCAATCCGTGATTGAACAGTAAGTGGACATTTTCAAGTTTTGAATAAAACGCGTTTAAAGATACCTTAAGTAGGCTTTCATTGAAATTTTTTCTGAATCATGCTGTATAGCAGCTACTAGTACCATCTCTTGCCCCAAGACAGAGGAGAGGTTCACCTACCATGTGTACCGGTTGTCTCCAAATTTTTAATTTCGTCTCTTATATCCCTTCGCTTTTTACTGCCTCAGATGTTCATGAAAGATTGATTTTGCACGTTCAACACTAAAAGTTTTCAATAGTAGTGGAAGACGTAACTTTTACAAAAAACTTAGCTAAAATGTTTGGTTATCAAAGTTGGTGACAGCCTAAGTATAGAAGTTCTCACCTAAGCAACAACGTTTTAATATTCAAAACTATTTTTTCAAAATAAATTAAATACGTTTCCTTGCATAATTATAAGCACATTACATATGTTTAAAAGCAATACTTAATTTTCTGTACTGAAACAAAAATAAAAAGATGCTTTTTCAATTTTTAAAAAAGAAAAAAAGTTGAAAATATAATCTAATAATAAAAAATAGCGTCAGCGTTCATTACTTTTTCATCGCAATATGTATGCTTCAATTATCATTATAAATGAGGCATACACAGTTACTTAAACAATAGGCCATTTTAAATATAACATCAGCTTATAGACCAAGAGCTGACCCCCCAAAACGCAATTTATCTCTTATGGTGGGTGGCCAGTTTAAATAATAAAAAAAATATATTTAAAAAAACTTTTGCTCTAATCCTCCCCCCCCCCCCCCCTCCACTATTTTTGAGTCACACGCTGCGTGGGTGGATAAAGGTCAAAATAAAAGACAAATACTAACGTGACAATTAAATGGCTAAAAATTATATAATGGCATCATAATTTGATGCCAACAAGAAAAAACACGTAGCAAATTCCTTCCCCCCCCCAGCTGTGTTGGGGCAACGTGGTGCCCCTCAGGGGTGAAATATCGATTGTTAAACTAAAAAAAAATGATCACTTTCGTGGAAGGGGGGGGGGATTTTACAGGGTATTAGTTTCATCATTTTGATTGCCAAAAAAAAAAATTCCCCCCTCTGCCCCCCAGTAATTATGAGTCAATTTTTCGAAAAAAAAAAGTTTTTGTTCTTTATTTGGTCCGAATCGAGTACTATTCCAACTTTCGCATGATCGCTTAAATTGTTTAAAAAATTTTTGAATATTTATTCGTTAAAAAAACGCGTAGCAAATCCCCCCCCCTCCCACCTATGTTGGGACGAACGTGGTGCCCCCCCCCCCGAGTGATTTATCGATTGATTAAATTTAAAATATGATCACTTTCGTGAGGGGGGATTTTACATTTTTATTTTTTTCTTTTATTTTTGACCTTTCATACACGCACGCAGCGTGTGACCCAAAATTAGTGGGGGGGGGGGATTAGAGCCAATGTTTTTTAAATACATTTTTTTATTATTTTAACCGGCCACCCGCCACAAAAGAGATAAATCAAGTTTTGGGGGGTCAGCTCTTGATTTATTTTATTTTATTTTAAGGTTTCAGTTTAAAAAATACATTTGCTTCAAAAATGTAAATAGGTTTTGAAGTAATTTAAACTTTTAATTAAAAACATGCAATACAATTTCTAAAAATCACTATGAAATAAAAGTCAAAACATAGGTATTATATACTATAATTTTTTCGAAAAGCTTAACTTGTACACTTACTTCTTTTAAAGTCACTTTTACATAACCATTTTGTAAAGGATCTCTCTTTTCAAAAGCTTCTGAAAAAGAAAAAAATACAGCGAGTGAAAATATGCTTTGGAGAACAGTTGGTATTGACTTCATTAACAATTGCTTTTCAAATATCTAAATCTGTTCATTTGACCCTGTATAACATATACTGCAGTGAAAGTCTGAAATCTGGAAAACGTCGCTATTAGCCAGTGAATATTAACACTCACATACCAAAGACATCGGGGGAAAGATCGTATATTTCCGTTGAATCACTGGTTAAAGTCAACATTCTACAATTTACGTACTTTCCTGATGTAACATATACAACTCGCGAGGGCTAAATTTGAACGGGAGCTATGGTCCTGTAGTTTTTTTTTTTTTTTTTTGAGCAATCACGATTGCTTATTGCTTTTATTTGACTGTTTTTGGCGTACTATCATTTCTCCCACCGGCGTGGCGCCACCCTTTGCCAGCACCACCCGTCGCGTCGGTGCCCCGCCCCTCACGATGCTGCTCCTCTAGCGAAAACCGTCTCCAGGTTGCGTCCATATCCTACACACACACGCATACATACACGCACCAACACACATGCACACACAAACACATACACAACCACACAAACACATACACACACGCATGCATACAGAAACCTACACATACACACAAATACACACAACTGCCCACACACTCATGACTGCACACATGTCTACACACATACACATACCCCCGCCCCCACACACATACAAACACACATTCGTGATTGCGAAAAGCATAATTTGAATTCAAGATGACAAAATTCAAATTAATTTTTCTTTTTTTTTCTTTTCTTTTTTTTTCCCCCAGACGTATGCAATTTTTTTCATATTATACGGAGTTCAGACTGTTTACGCAGCAAAATGAATTTTGAAGACCGTAGGGATTCTTCACTTCTTTTGTTTGAAATTAAGACCTGCATCTTGCCAAAAGAAACTTTTAAGCTAAACTAAAAGCCTCGGAAATAACATTTTTGTTGATAAGATATATATTCATCCACAATAAGAGGGTTTTAAACTCTAAAGAATTGTTTTCCTGAAAAAAAGATTCAATGGTTGAAACTTTGTCCAAAATGAAATATAATTTAGCGTAAATGAAAATTTGTAATGGCAAGTGCTCATAGAGTAGCATGATGTTAGTTCGAAGTAAGAACATTCTAAACTAAATATTAAATGAATGAAAATAGTGTCAGTCTAAATATCGATCATAAAACTTACATGTCTTTTATGCAACAAACCACTTTGTATTAAAAAGGATCTCTCTTAATGCGAAGGTTCAAAACAATCAATTATCAAATAAATTGGAGAAAATGAAGAATTAAATAATACTTTCTATTATTTTCATTTTACCCCTACACTGTAAAAAGAATGTGTAAGGTTACCAGGTTTAATGGATATAACGTTACACGAATTCTGAAGTGTGTAGTATTATTGTTTTAAAAACTCAAATTATTGGAGAAACCGGGAGATTACCAGAGCAGGTAAACTCTTATTGGCGAAACCAAAAACCGGCCTTTGTGGCCGAGCGGTAAAAGCTCTTAAAAGTAATTAAATAAATAAATAATTGGTTTATATTGGTTGGGGGGTGAAATAGCATGAGCTTGATAAATATTGACTAAACGAGTAATCAAAAGCAAGAGTTGTTAAGAGCTAGGAGGGTTGGAACTGATGTGATATACCCCACCCTTGGCGACTTTTTCCTGTTGGCGCCAAGAAAGCGTCGCCAAGAAAACGATGTATGACGACATATGTCATACATCGTTCTTAGCGATGCTTTTTTGGCGCCAACAGGAAAAAATCAGATAAAAAAACATGATCAAAGCACTTCAGAACACAATATATATAAAAACATAAAAGCACAACAAAAAACATCACGAATATATGCTTCAAAAATGTACAGGGCCGGGGTTTTTTGTAAACATATTAAAATACAATGAAATAAATTATTGTATTAATTACAAGTCGAAATTAATGCATTAATTGTTTTTTCATCATTTCTCCGGGATACGAGCCCTCGGTCTCGAGCCGAGGTCTCATTACGAAAGTACTATGAGACCTCTGGCTCGCCAGGACCTCGCTCCGCTCGGTCCGTTATCCCTCCGGCTGTTAGTATACATTACAGTCGGAGTATGGTCACAATTATGTATATTTATGTATATTATGCATATTCATGTGTATGTACACCCAAGGGTGACTCCTTCCGTTCAGTGTACAATACTGACACAGTTTTAAGTGTGAAATATGCACCATTATTGTGCAGATTTATTAATAAAATTCAGCATTTTTAAGAGTACAACCGAAAGAACTTTCAATTGTTAACATAAAATTCAGTACCTAAAGGAGGCACGTTAATGTCTAAATAATTCGTGGCATTGATAAGAATTAACTTTTAGAACAAAATAACCGAACTATTTTTGTAAAATTAATTAACATACAGTAAAAATAAAGTTAAAAGCTACAAGAACCCCTCAAGGATTTGTAAAAAACAAAGAATTTCCGAAGTGAGAATTTTTATGTGAATTCTAAAATAAAGAACTTACCTTTTTATGGTATAAATCCTCACACTCAGTCCAAAACAAAACATCATCTGACAATAGCGCGTTACAGATACACACCACGTTGGAGTTAACTTTTAATTAACCTTCAAGTTTGAAGAAACTGGCATTTTCTAATGCTTTTACTCCAAAACACAACTACTGAATCTAAACTAACACAAAATAAGCATTCCTGTAAGGTATATTGTACAAAACAACACGTATCTCTCCTGCGTAAAACCAAGAACCCAAGTAAACAAGTTCGAACAAGTTTGCCTTCGCGTTGCCAACCACAGGTTAGTTTCGCCAAAAATTTATCGCCTCATTGGCGAGAAAAATATTTCAATTTTGTGCAAAAAATCGGCTGTCGCCAAATGGGGGGGGGGGGGGTATATCACATCTGTACCGGAGGGTTTTTTTTAATACTGTTTTCACAAAATTTCAAGTATTGCAAACTTTTTTTTTTTTTTTTGTGCTTTTAATTTAAAACGCATAGAAAGAAATTTTTCTTAAAATATTTAGATAATTTGAACCATCGAATAGTTAACGTGAAGTATACGTCTACTTACCATTGAAAATGAGTACCCGTTCAAGAAAGTCAGCTGAAAACGCAATATTTGCTAATGTGTAGCTTTTCAAGCACTTTTTCTGTAAGCATGCAGAAAACTCTGGTGTAACCATGCGCAGAAATGAGTGAGACGTTACGCTATAGTCACATTACCATGGTGTAACCTTTCACAAGCGATGTGTAACTTTACACTAGCTATATCAATCAAGTTACTAAAGAGCAGTGGAGGCAGTAACCTGCCACCGATTTTATACAGTAAAGTTAGGCAAAAAATTTTAACAGTGTATAAATATAATCTAAAGTTGTCTCAGAATTTCATTTTATTTATTTTTTTTTTTAATTCTCTTTTCGTGAATTAATTTTGACCTTCTTCATTCCATAAAACGTCTTTAGTGTACAAAAGTTTTAAAAAATGACGCTTTTTGATTGAAGGACACATTAAAAAATGAAAGTTTTGTCTCACGAAATTCAAAAAAAGAAATTTAATTCATTACGAAAGCGTTGAACTTTTGATGAACTTTCCAAAAGAATTTATTGTCTGGAATAATTCAACATGTGGCAATTAAAAACCAAATTAATTAGTTTCTTGTAAAATTTCATTAGATATAAAAAAATAGCAAAATTGTCTTATGCAGACCTATTAAATTTAAGGATACTGTAGATGCTCGGGACAACATAGACTGTAATCTGCAATTATCATAGTATTACAATGAACATATTGCTAAATATGGCTAAAAATTAAATGATTATTAAAGAAGGGCTCTCGTTCAGCCACTACGATTCCGTAGTAATGGCAGTTTTTCTTTTGAAAAAATGTTTTAGGGGGAAACCAGTTTAGACGGGTCAAAAAGTCCTTTTTTTTTTAATGTCATAAAATGTTAGTAGAACTATTCAAGAATATCTTGCCGAAATTTCAATTCAAAATTCTATTTAGTTCCAATGCTATGAGCAATTAAAAAACTGAAGATTGGAAAATGCTCACAGCAGTTTTTTTTCAATCTCGTTTTCCTCGAAACGACTTTTTTTCTACTAGCGTACATTCAGAGCAAAATGTTGTTAAATGTCGTTCTGTTATATTGTGTGAATATTCTTTATTCAAATACACTCTATATGAACCTAATTCTGGGATGATATTAATAATAAAAATATTTTGTATGCGAAAAAAGTGAACAAAAATGGTAGAAAAAAGTGAATTTTGTGTTCAAACACCTTAAAAGCATGAAATATTTTATGTTTTTAACCAGAATTAGGTTCATATTCTGAGAAAATATGTTGCTAACGATAGAGAAAAATTGCAAGGATTACGGGTAAAAATTGTGACTTCAGTAATGCACACCACCAACAAGCTCTGATGACAACCATCCATGGACATCAGCTTATAACTCTTCTATTTCTGGCAGAAATAACTTGAAAAATGACAAAGTGTACTTCAAAATATGAATAAAATATCCCTCAAGTTTGAACAAATTCTGATTATTCCTTCCTTGTTGAAAAAATTCAAGAAAAACACTAAAATTTCTGCCTCCTAAACTGGTTTCCCACCTTAACAAAATCGCTAGAAAATGAGCATTACGTGCTTTCCAGAGTAAACTTGTTTTCAGTGCATAATAGAATAAAATAGTAGTTTAAAGTTTCGGTTTTAAGACTATAATAATTACTGATTTGGAATGCTTACTGAACGATGTCGACAGATGCAATATACAAGATACGAAGTCGCCAAATCGCAGAGTGCCATCTTTTCTCATGTACCGGAATGCCAATAAAGAAAGAGTCTCTGTATTCACTTGGAATCCTAAAATGTCCGTGAAAATTCAATGAAAATATTGTCAAAAATGAATGTGTATTTGATTTTATTTTATAAATATGAAATTTATTAAGTTTATCATTCTAAATGATGACCACTCCGTAAGAGTGTACAAAAAGTTTTATTTTCATTTTTAATAGGAGTAAAATATTAAAATTAAGTGAGAAATAAAATACTATTATTTTACAAACATTTTGACTTTTTAGGCTAGAATAGTGACTGATTTGCTTGCATTTAAATTTTAATTCAAAGACAAGTCGCGTCGTTACAATATTCAGGAAGCTTTCTCTTTACTTTCATCACGTGTTAGCACATTTTATTTTCGTTTTTAAAAATGAGTCAAGTGTGAGTAAAATATCAGGAAAGTAATTGTATATTTGAGTTTTTAAACTGAAATTATAATTTTTATTAGCATTTGAATTTTAATTCACTGATCACTAACGTTTATGGAATTTGTAAAGATTAGATTTTAAAAAAGTCTATGTTATGAAAAGTTTCAATCTCATAAACCTATAAAATGACATTGATTCTCAGGAGTAATGAAAAATGCTTATCAGCTGTATGCAACTGTTTTATTTCTCAAGAACTGGATCAAACTGATGTTTGGTGCTTAAATGCAAACATTTCATTATGCATTTCATGGTTTTCGAAAGTAATATGAAGAACCCGGAATGAAATTAAAATAGACAGGGTTGCCAACTGCTCCGCATTTTGCGGAGTTGCTCCTAAAAAATAGCGGAACTCCACAGCTCCGCAAAGAAGTTATTTTGGTCTTAATTCTAACCAGGCTTAGCAAAGATTTTAATAAAATTAAACTTATTTTGATAATATTTTGCCAGTTTATTATGACAGGCAAGCAAATATGGGAAATTAAAGATCCTTATGCTCAAAGCATGACATAGTGTTTCCAGCTGTTTTATTAATTTAAAAATAATTATTTTTATGCCGGTGCTTAAAATGATTCTCAAAGCTCAAAAACAATTTTCAATAAAAGGTTTAAATTATTTATATTTATTTATATACAAAATACCTAGCTGCTCCGCAAATTTTCAAAATGCGCCTCAAAATCACCACAAATGCTCTTCAATTATATATATATATATATATATATATATATATATATATATATATATATATATATATATATATATATATATATATATATATATATATATATATATATATATATATATATATATATATATAGTTCGTACAAGGTTGACAACTCTGAATAGAAAATGTAATTAAGACGTAAGCATTTTGACTCATACAGACACAAAATATCTTGAATAGGATAAATATTTCAAGCAAAATTACAGAAAACAATTATGTGTGGATACTTAGAAAGTTTTTTTTTAAAGAGGAAAGGAAACGTATGGAAAACTAATAAGATAAAATTAATTGATCATCTGTTTCTTCGTTGCTAGCTTAATTATTCATCTTTTAGAAATAAACTTGAAGAAAACAACCAGTAACTATTAAGGGGAAAGAATAAATGAACAAAACTTTATAAAAGGTTTCATAAAAATACTGGGGAGGGGGGTACAGCTCACATACCTATATCAAAGAGAGCATCTCTTAATTTTTCTGCCCGCAACACCCCTGCAGTACCTTTGGTATGATTCCTAAATATCACCTGTAACACAAGATAAATAGCCTTTTACTTTTTATATAGTAAAAAATAATAAGATGCTCTTCAACCATTTTTATTTGTATTTTAAATTTATTTACAGATAGTACTTGTAAATAAATAACGTTTATGTTTCAAAACTATATAGAAAATAAATACCTGCCAATGCTTCAAGCTGCACATCAGATTTTTATAATCTGAAAATTTAAGTCTTCCGTTTCCTATACTCTAACATAAGTTAAGTCATAAAGATAAGTGTTCCGAATTATTCACAAATTTAATTGCAAAATTTATAAATTAAAAAGAAGAGTAAATATTTTAATAAATGTGCTTAGATGAAAGAATATGAATTCGGCGTTTTAAATAACAGGATTTTGCTCCGAATTCCTTACTTGTATTGATTCAATATTCATAATGCACGGAGCCAGTTTCGAGTATTTTGTACTTAAGTGTACAAAGTTTCCCACTCCCCATTTGCCTCCATAAGTTAAAACTTCCATAACTCCTTTCTTAGAGGGTGCTTACGTTATAAAATAAATCTATATTTCAAATGTCAACTTTAAAGGCTTAGTAATTTTGGCTCTGCGTTGATAGATCAACCAAGACAAGTTATTTTACATATATAGGCATCTCTCATATAACACGGTTAATTCGCTCCGTGTAGCATCGAAACCGTGCTATACGAGACTTCTTTAAAAACAACTATTTAACTTATTTTGTACACTAATTAATCATGTACATAGTGAAAATCATGTCAATACGTAACGTGTTGTATCGAAACTGTGTTTGGTGTTATATCGAAACCGTGTTATACGAGACTTAGAAATAATATGAATCAAGGAATATGTACCGTGTTGTATCGAAACCAAGTTTCATAAAACGAAGTAAAACCGTAAAAGAGTTATTATCAAATCTTAACATAATGTAATAAACAAAAATGATTCCACCTTTTTACTTCCTTTTACAAAAAAGTAAGTATTGCATTCGCGAAAAAAATTTCACTCCAAAATCGACCTTAAACTCTATTTTACTCACCCCTGAATGAATACTGACTTTTTTTTCCACTTGACCACACGTGGATAAGTACCTAAGAATGTATAGACACGCGAAATATCCATAATGACGATTCCCGAGTTAATTACAACGAATTTTCTCGTGACGTCTGTATATACGTATGTATGGGCGGATGTGCGTATGTATGTCGCATAACTCAAGAACGGTAAGTCCTAGAAACGTGAAATTTAGTACATAGACTCCTAGTAGGGTCTAGTTGTGCACCTCCCCTTTTGGTTGCATTCGGTTGTTTCTAAAGGGGCCTTTTGCCCCTTTTTGGGGGAAAACATTGTTAATTTCGATGTAAACAAGTGGCGTTACAATTTGCGAACACTTGGCGATATATTGCCAGTATTTTGGTCGCCATGTTTTGTCGCCAACTTGGCGAGAAATTTGGCGTTTTTTTAATTTTTTTATCTGTTTCAATTTGGCCACTGTTGGTGATATTTAGAGACTAAATTATTGAATCACATTAAAATTGCCAATAATGGGGAAATGACATTAAATAGGAGTAAAAGGAAGTCATGTGATGCACACATCAACTCGTTTAAAAATGACTTTTTAACTTATTTTGTACACTAATTAATCAGGTACATAGTAAAAATCATGTCAATACGTATCGTATTGTATCGAAACTGTATTTCGTGTTATATCGAAACCGTGTTATACGAGACTTGGAAATAAAATAAATCAAGGAATATGTACCGTGTTATATCGAAACCAAGTTTCATAAAACAAAGTAAAACCTTATAAGAGTTGCTATCAAACCTTAACATAATGTATTAAACAAAAATTATTCCACCTTTTTTACAAATAACTTTCGTGTTGTATCAAAACCATGAAGCATTAAATTCAAGTTTCGTACCTTGTAATATCGAAACCGTGTTGTACAAGTACCGTGTTATACGAGGGACGCCCTGTATAAATAACCAAATCCAAAGTAGTATTTCGGAGCGTAGATTCAAACAGGAACTATCAATAACTACAGATTACCATCTAACTACTAATTACCATCAGATGCTAGGAATCTAAGAAATTCATAAAAAAGTTTGGTATAAACGACGCTTCAACTACACACTTCTGGTCGCTTTTAAGCCTGATTTGCATATAGTATGTATTTCAAACAACACACACAAAAATATAAAATTTAAAAAAATCTCAAAATTTAAGATTTTTAGATTACTGTATGACTTTTTTTTTTTAATCTGCTGCGTTTAATTTACCCATTTCCAAAAATCAAGACATTGCATCAATGCAAAAACAATTTCCACTTTAATCTTTTAAAAACTATTTTTAAAATGCATTTGCTTTTCTGAAAAATAAATACATTATAAATACATTTTACCATTAATTATGTTCATTCAAGACTTAATTGATTTACCGATTATTGCTTCATATAAAATATTAAAAGGATACATCTAAAGCGAGAACAATTTGCCGGCAGACTTCTAACGTTGCACAACTCTTTACGTAATCTGAAATTTGCAGAAAGAGCAAATTAAATTCACGTTTAAATAAATAATAAGCAATATAAATATTTTAATGCATTTGTTTAATAATTTACAAGACACAGTCTTCGTAAAATTCAAAAAATTATGGCACACACACACACACAAAAGAAAAGTCAATCAGGTTATTTTAAATGCAGATTTTATGTATTGATATTTTGAAGAATTACTCAGGGTACTAGTACTGCAGCATCAGAAAACAAAAAGGAGCGCTAACAGTCATAGAAAAGTTTGATAATGCTATTTATATTGCAAATATTTCACTCAAAAGCTTTCATACCGTTAGGAAGACATACTTCTAAAACATCCTGCAACTCAAAGGCGTTCAACGTTTTGTGCTGAAAATAGATTAAAACAACCATAATTACACGTAAAGGAATTGAATGTTTTTAATTGTTTTTTTATGAAGCAGTACTTTAATAAAACATTTGCAAGAAACCAGGATCCAAGGTATTTACCTCATCAGAAAGTTGCAAGAATATTCCTTCATATGAGTTAATTTTTGTTTCTATTGATGGCGTAGCCTATAAATAAAATGAGCATGCAAAATTAATATTTCTTTTTCTTAATTCCAGGACTATATCAGAGCAAAAATGAATAACTATAATTCAGAGCATAAACTACGCCGCTAGCTCAGTCATTCATCTGAAGACTACAGTTTTGTGCTTATTAGCACTCATCAGCCTGGAATAGGAAGTGACAGAGCTGAAGGTGCAAAAATCTCTGTCAGTGCTAATTCTATATTAGCTACCAGTTTGTTTGGCCCTCTTGGTTTCCTTAACTGGTTTTCCACCACCAGCTCTGTCACTTCCTATTCCGGGCTGATGAGTGCTAATAAGCACGAAACGGCGGTCCTCGAATGAACGACTGAGCTGGCGTGTATTTTATGTATTTCTGCCTTAGTCCTGGCTATAGGGCGGTAACTTACAGAAAAAATAATTCGGAGCCTCCAAAATGTTATGAAATATCAAAAATAGTAATAAAAAAAACATGTTTTTGCCTTCGAGTAAATTTTTTTAAATTCAGTTTTAGTTAATTAATGTTTAAGCCCAAAAAGCACTAAATAGTTAAAGGTAATCGAGTTGGCAACGTCAGTTACTTCTGTGCATGGATCCGTTTGATTTCCATGTGGACACGAGACAGATCAATCATGTTAGTCATAGAACGTGTAACTTAAGAATAAATTTTTATTTTTATTCCACTCAAGAACTAGTAATTGCTCTAATCTTAAAGAAAGATATAAAAATACTGGTTGTGTAATACATAATTTTAAAAGATTCACACAAAAACGCATACTTTTTACCTTAATAATAGCAGACTTCAGTACAGCTGGAGAAGCATCTAGTAACCTAAAATGAAAATCAGAAAAAAATTTCATGTCTTTTTTTTTTTTTTTTTTTTTTGTAAAACTTGCTACAGTAAAAAATATTTCGCATCATAAAAATTAAAAATCTTGGCGCTTTAGCTCACTATCATGTTAACTTTTATGAAAACAATATCAAATTCACTTAGGCATTGTTGCGCAGTAATTTAAAACTAATAATGTTAATGGCGAAAGTTTAAAATCAAGCGCATGAATTCGGTCTATAAAAACAAGCTAACATAGAATTTAATACTGAATTGTGCACAGTACAAAACTCAAAAAATTAATGGGCAAAAAATATTCATGCTTAAGTAATTTCAGGAAATGCTTTCTTACTTTAGATATCATATATGAAAATAAGCTGCTTTAGTTTTCTACAAATTTCTTGCAGTTTTAACGGACACCGCGGTGAAAGCATACATAAAAATAAAGAAAAGCAAGGTAAAAAGTCTTGATATTATTAATGTTTTAAATTTTAATTTCATGTTTTCATTTACCAAAAAGCGGATCATTATAATATTTGGACTATTTACGTGCTGAATTATTTTCCTATTTCCCTTTTCTTAGCGCAATCCTAGACATACATCCAACTATAAATGACTGCACTTTAAAATCCGATTCCATTCTATGCGCGCTTTGAAGGAACCTAGTAAACGCAAAAATTCAAAACACCAAAAAGACAAGTTTTAATTTTCTCTTTAAAATTCATTAACGATATTACTTTAACTTTATGGCCTTGTTGGATATCACTCTGATGGTAAAACTTGCTTCTTCCGCTGGATCGAAGGTAGTAGGAACAACGAGGTAGCTTCCTTGTTCGAAATGTACTCTGCCAGAAACCTGTAAGGGGCAAAATGTGAATTTTAAGTAACAATTTATTTAAATGCGTGCTTCATTTGATTTATTTAGAGTACTTTAGTTTGAAACCATAAAAACTAATGTTTTTTGACGCCTGATCTGAATGCATATATCTATACTAATAATATAAAGCTGAAGAGTTTGTTTGTTTTGAACGCGCTAATTTCAAGAGCTACTGGTTCAAATTGAAAAATTATTTTTGTGTTGAAGAATCCATTTATTGAGGTAGGCTATAGGCTATATAACATCACACTATAACTAATAGGAGTGTAGCAGCAAAAAAATTGAAATTAAATCAATTAGTAGTGGGGCATACTACATTCCGTGGGAAATTTCCCGTGAGGAAATTGTGAGACCAATTCTATTATGTTCCTTGTGGCCTGTGTAACCATGCCTCACCGGGTGTTTTGCTTGAATTTGTGTCAGACGGCCTGTATGACGTCATCAATCCAAGATGGCGGCTGTAATAAGTTTTTGCAATTATGACTCAATTTTTGGGTATTTTGTGATAATTTTCTGGTGAATTTGCTTGATTAATATTCTATTACTTTTCTTATTATAAGTTGAAAGTAAAATACTTAATTTATTTGTTTATTAACTCATTTAAAAAAAAAAAAAATCTGAAGTCTTCATTTTTGACTTTAGCATTCAGAATAAGCTAGTTTAAAAGTACCTCTGGTGAGTTTTTGCAGTTAAAAATACTTTTAATTTTCAGGCTAAAATCATTAAACATTAATACAGTCGAACCTCGTAATTCGGACACGCTTATAACGAATTACTGTTAAATACTACTACTGTTAAATAACTACTTCGATCCCCGTCTTACTGTACTAACACTTATTTTATTTTTATTTTTTTTAATAAAACGAGCTACTGTTGAGACAAATTAACTTTTAAAGTTCATTTGAGTTTGTTTTAACTAGGTTCGACTGTATAATCGTTTAACAGAATTCCTTATAACCTGTATAATTACGGCTTAGCAGCTTTTCTTGCATCTTTTAGAACGCATGTTTCATTTCATCAGCGCAGCTTACATTCATGCAGAAACTGGTACATGTAACTAAATATTTTTAGGGGAAAATTTACCAACAATAATCACCATGGATATTGGATTATACAAACCAGTTTTAAAACTTGCCATGTCAAACAAAAATTTGTACAGGTCTTGATGACAATTTGACTGAGTTATACAGTGAATCTGTAGTGTCAAAAAATCTTGCAGGAAAGTATGTTATTATAGACGGGCTACAGAAGCACATTCTGCATTAAGGGTTGCACTATTTAAATGTTACCTCGATGCTTTTTATACACAAAATGAAGAAATGAAATTTCAATTCGATGATAGAGTGCAAAAATTAATTGCTTTCAAGAAAAAAAGTATGGTGAAACAAAAGAACTTTCCTCAAATATAATGCAGATATTACTAGATTCTAAAATACATGAAAAAATGAAAATTTGAGGACACAGAATCAATTGGAAGATTAACATTTAAATCATGCATATGATGGATACCATGTTATTTTTATACGGTCTGTTAAATCAGGAAATCGGGAATTACACATTTCTTCATTCGAAGATTTCGTTCCCTATTTCTTTGCTTTGAATTTAACAAATTATGCAAGTATGATATCATGGTACTTGACTAATATGAAGCGTCTTAAAGTAAAGAAACAAAATCTTCAAAATGAATTCATGGAAGGCAATTGGGCTGTTTTGTGCTTTAGGGTCAGACGAAGCTTTGGAGCAAGAGAAAAGGAGTATAAAAGTAATTGGTAGAATAGAAAATACATAGTGTTGCTGTTCTTTATGGAATGGCACAGTTACAATCATAGAAGAAACCAAAGCAAGTGAAATCATGTAATGATTTTGCTGCCAAGGAAATTCTTTTAAATTATGATGAAACACACTTAGTGTTTGACATATATATTGAAAACTCGCTAAAATCTGCCAATTTGCCATGTGGCAAAAGGAAGTACATTAACACACATTGAGTTCAAAATAACCGATTGTACTAATATTAAAAACGTACACATGAAGGCCGTACTTTCTCATGTAAAAACAAAGGATAACTTAACAACTTATATGGCGGATAAAGCGTTAATATACACACGCAGCATTGAAAAAAACCTAATCGTTAGCTGAAGAAATGAAGCTAAATCGTCATTAAAAGGTGATGTGACTGCACTGCAAAGCTGTCATGGAGAGGCGGTTGTTAAAATAGTACTGGACTGTTTTCATGCTTCTAGAGAAAGAGCAACCAGTACTATACAGTATATATATTCGCCTGACACCAATGTATTTTTGCTAGCATTGTTCTGGTCAAAATCATGTCACTGTCCATGCACACTTTTGACTGGTAGGTAGCAATCGAAGAATGACCAGCATTATGACCGCATTATTAGGACTAGATAAAACAAGACGAATATTATGACTCTATGCTCTGTCAGGAAGTAATATAACAAGCTCACTTGTTTAGACGGGAAAACCTTCTTTTTGGAAAATTTATAAGATGGCTGACAAAGATACTCTCGACGCTCTGACACATCTGGGGGTCAACTGAAGAATTCGGTACAAATGATAAAATTGTTATTGAAAGAAGGCTTTATTTGTTCTGTATATGTGCCGCTGACAAAGATTTCTGATATTGGAAAATTTCTTTGGTTCATGTTTTCCAAGCAGGAGACTCAAAATGAAAATTTGCCTCTGCAAAAGCATCTTTGTTTCGTTACATTTTAAGAGCGCATTGTCAGGTATTGAAACGGCGACTTGCTGACCACCAGCACCCGAATTCAACATCACCGTCAAGAGAAAGACAACTTCTATGTTCTAGTTATGTGTAAAATGTTTTGTGCTCCTGCGTCCATTTTGAAACTAGTTCGATGCAGCTGCGTATGTTTCATGTAAATGCAAATCTCAAAATATTTCATGCACTGAACTTTGTGTGTGAAGATGATGAGGACTTATGTGAAAATCATAGACAGCAAAGCGAAATTGATAATTCTTCAGATGAAGATATTTAAGTAAGAACTATTTGTTTGCCTTTAAATCTATATTTTGAATTAAAATCAGAGTTTAGATAATGAAATCAATCATTCATTATTTGAGTACATAAATAAAATTATCATTATATCTAATATTAAGTAACGGAAGTTGTAATTTTTTTCTGCATTGAAAAAAAAAAGCCTCTTATAACCCCAAAACGCGTGTATGCAAATTATTTTACAGGTTTTTTGGAATAATAAATTTGATTTTATCGTACAAGCTTTCAAAAATATTTTTAACTGTTACTGGTTACTAAAAATCTGCATCTAAACAAAAAAAAAAAAAAACTTAAATAAATAACTTATTTTAAATTGGCAATTAGTTTTCAAATTTGGAATATAATAGTATCAAAGTATTAAATGTATAAGATAAGTTGAAAAAAGGGCATAATATGCCTCAAAAATCAGTTAAAACCGAAAATTTTCATCAATATCTAGTGCAGCCGCCATTTTGGATTCATGACGTCACACAGGCCATCTAACACAAGTTCAAGCAAAACACCCGGTGAGGCATAGTTATATAGGCTATAAGGAATGTATTAGGATTGGTCTCACAATTTCCTCACGAAATTTCCCACGGAGTGTCTTTTTCCTTAAGTATGCAACTAGACTAAATAATAATAATGATGCATTTTTGTTGCATCAATAACACGAGCTTTTGTTGCCCGAATAGCTCAGTCGGTAAAGTGCTCGACCAGCAGCCCTAGGGTTTCGGGTTCGAACCCAGCTGCGGGCGGGAAGATTTCCAGCATTTTTTACCCCTGCTCATTTTAAAATTAATTAATTTATAAATCAAGGGTTTTCAATTTTATTACTGAAATCCAATTTTTTGTCCGCAATAGGTAGTTTTTTTTTAATACCAATTGTTAACAGTTTTCTTTATATTAATTTCATCGGCAATGCGTAGGTCGTCGCATCTACGTTATTTTCTTTGAAAATTGAAAAATAAGTAATATTTAATTGGAAATAATTTTATACACACTCCGGATTAATATTTTAGTTGTTATCAATTTTGAAATGTTCAACGAGCGCTACTTAAAGGTGAAAAAGTCTGTACTAGAGAATTTATCAGAATTGTTTATTAAGTTACATTTGGTAGTATTGCGAGAAAATTTCTCTTACAAACTTCTCAAAGAGATACTTTTTCAATGTAACGAGAGTAAGAATCCCAAATAAGTAAACTAGTTTTTTCGTACGTTGTGAATAAAGAAGAATAAACCTAAAAGACTGCAATATCAAACATATGTTTGAAAATAGTCTTGTTAACATTGAAATATGCGTAATTAATTCAGAACTTACCTGCCTGCTATTACTGTAGGATGAGCTGTATATTGACTTTGTTTTTTTAAAAAACGTTTTATCCATTATTTCCGATGTTAATGTCTTGCACATCTGAAAAATTAAATTTTTTTTATTACGATGAAGAAAATACCTCAAAGTTATAGATAAACGATTTACATCAACAAAATTGTGTGACCTGCGGATGCTTAAGTACAAAGATGTGAAGTATAAATTACATTAATTTATATTTAAAAAAAATGACCGTCAATCAAAAAGAAACCAATATTTATACCGAAAGGGTAAAAATTCCGATTATATACCTTTCAGTATAATACCGGGTTTCTGGTTGATGTCACGCTCACTCATGACTTAGCTGTAGTGTGTTAAGCGTTCTACATAAGACAGATGAAGCATGAGTGAGCGCGAAATAAACCAGAAAAAGACAGGTATTTAAAACGAAAGGGGTCTAATTGGAGTTGTGTGTGTGTGTGTGATGTCACATTTTGCTATTTGAGCGCATAATACAAAACATCGAAGTCATGAGTGAGAATGACCAGGAGCCGAAAGTAGACCGGTATTTATACCAACAGGGCAACCTCCTTAATTATAATCCCGGGTTCCTGGTTGATAACACGCTCACTTATGACTTGGCTATTATGTGTTGAGGGCTCAACATAAGACAGTCGATTCATCAGTGAGCCTGACATCAACCACAAAAAGACCGGAGTTTCAGACGAAAGGGATATAATCGGGATTTGTGTCCTTTTCGGTATAAATACCGGTCCCTTTTTGGTTGATGTCACATACTCACAATCTTGCTATTTGAGCGCTCAACACAAAACAGCAAAGTCATGAGTGAGAAAGACCATCAGCCAAAAAGAAACCGGTATTCATACCAAATGAAGTACAGCCGAGATTAATGTGCTTTTCTTTATAGTAAATACAGGTGTCTTTCTAGCTGATGTCACGCTCACTCACGACTTGTCTGTTGTATGTTGAGCTCTCTTGCATTTATGTGAAGGGGCTCCAGTCTGACCTTGAAATAAAAATTTTCAGTATTTTCTCCAGGTTTCGTGCTTCATTTACATTGACTATTGTCTTTATTCATATTTCAGCGTGAAAACTGCTTGATTATTTTTCAAATGTGAAATAGAATCTTATATCTTAAACACTTGTTTTAAGCTCACAGAAGTGTGATTAAATTTCTCTTGCCCTATTTTCTAATAATTCACATGAGTCTTTCGGCCAAAAGTTTTGCAATATTTACTGTATTTAAATGTCAAACGAACCATATCTTCGCAAAAACACTTACCGGAAAAACTGCAAACCCGATAACTTTTGGCTCTAAAATACTGTGTTGACTTAGAGATATGACGACTTCCTCCGATTCTGGAAGGACTATTTGAAACTGAGGATTGATGTGGAAAGAATCTGGAACGATAATGACGATAAACCAACAATTACAATTCAGTTAGAATATTACATTTTCCTTATTGTAAACACGATATGAAAAATTCGGACAAGAACAGCTACTTTCAAGGACATACCTCATAACAATTGGGACTTTCATCTGTTCCACGGACGGATACAGGCCCCCATCGCCCCTCCTTTGAGGGACCATATATCTGCATTTTTTCTGAATTTAAGTCCGAAAACGCAAGGTTAGTTAATTTTAATAATTTTAAAGGAATGAGGTTCGAATCTCCCTCCCCGAGACTTTTCAGAATTGAAGTTTCAAGGCAATTTCAGACAACCTTTGGTTATGTTAGGAGGAGGAGTCTGGAGGCCTTTCCCCAGGCATTTTTCAAAATTTACGTCGTAAGGATGCGATTGTAGACATTAAAGGAAAAAATGATTTCAGTGATTTTCCTCCAGTAATTTTTCAAAAGCTATAAAAAGCGCAATTTTAGACGAGCTTCGATAATGTTAGGGGTCATGGGTTTTGAAACATTCCCCCGGAAATATTACAGAATTGAAGTTCTAAAGTGTAATTTTAGAGTACCGTACTCTAAAATTGAGCTTTAGAACTTAAATTTTGTAATATTTCCGGGGAATGTTTCAAAACCCATGACCCCTTACATTATCGAAGCTCGTCTAAAATTGCGCTTTTTACAGCTTTCAACGGAAAAGTGGAGGAATAGATTCCTTGAAAGAACTGCTACATTTCAGTTGCTTTAGAATTTAGATAAAAATGATAGCATCTCCTCCCCCCAAGCATGTGTAAATTAGATACGGAATAAGAAGTTAGTTAAAAAATGAATTATCGCCCCCTCCTTGAGAAATTTCTGGATCCGTCATGATAAATTTTTACATAAGACGGTTGACTTTTGAATAATTTTGCCTTGGCATATTATGAACGCTAAAATAGAATAAATACATAGTCAGTTTTAGTGACATCTAATTCTGTTGTTTTAACTATAACTGTCTCGAAGACAAGAATAACTGACAGACGTACATTCCAAAAACCTTACGAACATCAGTAGCATAAAAATAGCAGAATCACTCAAAACTGAATGAATCAATTAACCAACATTGTGAAGCACAAAAATTGCAAATTATTACAGACGTCTGTTTCGGTGTTACAAGGAACACTTTTTTCATTGCAAAGAAGTGTGAGCTTCTGGATGAAAAGTCATCGAAGGAAACCTAAAACCAGACTTTTCATCCAGAAGCTCACACTTCTTTGCATTGAAAAGGGTGTTCCTTGCAACACCAAAACACGTGTCTGCAGTAATTTGCAATTTTTATGCTTCACAAGGTTGGTTAATTGATTCATTTAATTTTCAGCATAGAGGTACTTATTCGTAATTCAAAACTGCTCAGTTCAAACATTTTGCTAGAAAGAAATATAAATTAAAAAGAATGTCTGAAAACTAAAGAAATATCCGTTCAATTTTAATATGCTTCGTAATGCGCAAGCAAAACCGCGTCAATAGTGTTGCATTGATAACACTCTGTGTTGACGGAAGTAATAAAAACTAAGCATTCAGATACGTTGTCTAACGCTTCTTGTGCAAAATTAAGCTTCCCGTTTTGTCTCTCTAACAATGAAACTCGTTCCCAAGTCATTGAATGTTGGACAGAAAGGGTAATTAAGGGAGTATTAAAAAACGTTATATCAAATCTGACACTTCACAAATTCCACATATCGTAAACTGATAGATGATACTTTCTTTGTTGTAAATGCTCAACTACTTCGAAGTCTTTCCATTCCGTTTCAGCACTCTTAGCACTATTAGTACAGTAAACCGTCTCCGACTGACCACATCTACAAAACGACCCTTTTTTCAAACTGCAAAATTTGATGAAACAGAATTCCTCCTATTGATTTCTTATAACATAAAGCTTCTCTCTAAACAAAGGCATTTTCTTTCAAACATAATCATAAAAGCGGTTTGTTGTTGTTTATGCTTGAAACAGATTATTAGACCCCCCCCCCTCTTTGGGGATTTACAAAACCACCTTGGCCGATTTTCTACATACTCCCGAAGAGTCTACCAGAAAACATGATTTAGGTTGGTTTTGTAACTCTTCAAAAGACATTACCTTTCATTGTTTCCTTAATGCGATAAAGAGAGGGTGGTGTTTTGTTTTTGAGAAAGAAGTTCCATGCCTTTCACGTAATAATAGCTCCCTCCCTGTCCGGACTTTACAAATTATTTAGCAATTTTTTCGTACTTCTGAAAACAGTAATCAAGAAAGTACTGCAGAAACCTCACTTTTTATTATTTAACTAAAATTAATTTAGAAAACTTTCAAACATAAGCCAAATGTCCCTTCACAGTTTTTTTTTCCGGAAAAAAAGTATTTAGTTAAAGTCATATTGACACACATTTCATCATGAGTTTGTATTACAGTTCTGCACACATTTAATGACAATATTGATACTTTCTAAGTAACGTTCGTTAAACCACCATCTCTTTTGACGACCGATTTTCACCGGAAAAAGAAGTGGTCGCTTCAGAGAGGTTTCACTTATTGATAGAATTGAAAGTGTCTTCAAAGTCAATGAAGGAAAAAGAAAAGATGAATTAGGTTGTTTTATTTTTTTCGTTGATGCATAGTTTTAATGCTAAAATATATTCTACAACCAATTTTTCGTCTTGATTTAGCGTCGTCTATAATATAGGATTGCGTGGTAAAGAATTTTGTAAACTACTGACAGTAAACTATGACGGATTCAAACTATGCGATACAATTGAATCTTCGGAGTAGTGACAGCATTTTTACCAAGATCTTCTCTTTTTTTAAGTAAAATCTATGAATAAAAAATGTACAAGTAAAACTTTTTTTTTTCATTTCCATTTGTCCAGCTACTCAAGCTAAAAAGCAAGTTTATTTTTAAAATAGGTTTTACAAAAACATCCTTACCTAAATTATTCCTGCAACCGCCTGCACTTACACCTCGCTGCCATTGCCCATGCCATACTTTCATATGCCATGGGATTTTTGATCGCAAGGTCGGCTCATCTTTACTGGTCTCTGTATCCAAGTGTACTGCTTCCAAACTCGTAAACGTTTTGACAAAATCATGGTAAGTCATCCTAAGGGAAATAAAAAATAAAGATTTATTCACTGTTAAAAATGCAAAGTTCGACGTTTTTATCAACTAATATTTTATTTCCTTTTTAGAATTAAATGACTACAAAGTTCAATTTCTCACCTACAGTAACAGTTTTCATTACATTGATTTTAATGATTTTTTTTTCTCCTACTTAAATCTACGTTAAAAAGTTATTCTGATATTTTTATGGAATTATTGATATTAATAGAGTTTTTGAGTATATACGACGAGAATAAATCTATACTAATATAAAGCAGTAGAGTTTGTTTGTTTGAACGCGCTAATCTCAGGAACTACTGGTTCGAATTGAAAAATTCTTTTTGTGTTGAATAATCCATTCATTGAGGAAGGTTATACCCGACTTATGCGAGGGATGCGTTCCAAGATTCCTCGCGTAAGTCGAAATTTCGCGTTGTGGAAAAATATAAATAATTTTTTTAGAACCGTACCGAACTCCTTTAGACACTTACAAACACCCCTCAAACTGCTTTAAAGACTTCCTCAACCACACATTACAGTTTCTTGAATAAAGAACAGAACTTTTGCTGCATTTAAGAAATTAAAAAAGGGGTTTTATTCAACATGAAATACTTTAAGATGCACAAAATGAATGAGGGAAAGTGGATCAATGGAAGGAAAAGACATAAAATAATACAGAACGGTACGCACAGTATGTAGTAATAATAAAATGATGCACTATAATAGTGCTGTACACTGTACAGTAGATACAGTAACATATTTATGAGTTAAAAAATGAAGATAATGATAATTTATGCTCTATGATCATTTGTGGCTCAATTTGTAACAACAGCCCCTCTTCCTGACCTTTTTAATCCATAATACAAGAGGAGCTTCTATTTTCATTTTATTTACTTTGCTAGACTGATCTGCAAGCTTTAAAACTGAAACTAAGTTCTCAACTTTTACGGATATCGTGATATCGTTTTGTTTTGACTTTTAATTGTACGCATGGAAGATCCGCATGGCAGAATTTTGTAATTGTTCAAGCATCTCGAGAATCTTAGCCCTTTTTTTTTTTAATCAGAAACTTTTTTTTTTCTTCCCATATTCACAAAGTGTAGATAAAGGTGCCACTGAGGAACCAATATATTTCATCAACTTTAATATTTAGAATGAAACAAATAAATGAAAGATGCAGAGCGGTTATTTGATGCACTAACAACTTGATGCGTAGACTACTTTGATGTGGGAACTTTCGCTCTCAGTGATGCTTAAAGGGATGTAATAACATTCACGAAATCAATATTTAGTAGCCAATAACGAAACCGATACTTCCTTCTAAAAATTCGTGTTGTGGACGAAAAAATCGAGTTAGCTCTAAAGTTTTTAACTTGGGAAAAAATTCGCGTTATAGCTAGCCATTTCGCGTAAGTCGAATCGCGTTGTAGCGGAAGTTGACTGTATAATAACACGCTATGACTAATAGGATTGGAGCAGCAATAAAAAATGTTATGAAAAATGTAAAAATTTATATTATAATATAAAATGCTTGGAACGCAAAATATGCGTAGCCACGGTGGCTTGACCTGAAAGAACGGGTTTTGCGATTCAGTGGGCATAGGTTCGAGTCAGCCATGAGGCAAGTCTCGGGGGCTCTTTTCAGAGAAACTCCAAAATGATTTGTTGAACATACGGAAATACGTATATTTGATATACATATCATTGTCTTATTTTTCTTATTAATTACTTAACTAATAATATAAAGGTGTAGAGTTTGTTTGTTTGAACGTGCTAATCTCAGGAACTACTGGTCCGAATTGAAAAATTCTTTTTGAGTTGAATAGTCCATTTATTGTGGTAGGTTATAGGTTTTTTTAAAAAAAATCAAATTAACCGACATTTTTGTAAAACAGATTTTTGAATTCGTTTTTTTACGATGTTCTGGTACATAATTTTATTTTGTAGGATTTTTCTCTTGGGTTTTGTTCTCTTTATTTCTTCAATGTTTGTTTATGTTCTTATAGTTGACGATAGTTACTTATCTAAGTAAATAATTTGATTTGTCGTACTATTAAATTGTGATTGTTCTTTATAACGTTTTTATTACAGCATTGTTTATTTGGCGAAACACTTTAAATTGCAGGGGAAAAGAACCGCTTCACTCGCTAAAGGGCAGGGCTACGGTAGCGTGGTTGCTTGGCGCGTTAAGCGATGAACTATGTAGTTGAAGGATTATTTTGAGTTTTAAAGCTACTGTTAATATTTTATGTGCTTTGACGACTAGTTTTAAATCCCAAAGAGATTTTAATAGGTTTTTTTCAAAAGGTGTGTACGCATTTAAGTTGAGGAAAAATGATCATTTCACGTCAGAAGGAGTGGCGTGTTTTTTTTTTTTTTTTTTTTTTTTTTTTACGGACTTCTTTTAACTTCTTAGCACCGGCATCGCCGTGCAGGTACTGCTAGTTAATTTAAAAGACTTTTTTTTTTCAAGTAGAATTTCAGTTCCTCTTTAAAATATATTGTCCTCTATATATTGTCCTCTTCAAAATGACTTCCTTGAAAAACCACTAAGCGCTGGCGGCAGTTCCTGCACTATTCATAGCAGTGCTGTTCTCCATGTATTCGAATAGCATTCTACTGAGCGTTTACAACCGTGTGAATGTTCCCTATGATCCCAAAATCAAGGGTCAAATCCCCTCAATCTTAGGAAGAGGAAAAAACCACAAGGATTCAAGTCAGGAAAATAAAAAAGGTAGGGCGACATGGAAAGGAGTCACTCTCCTCCTTCTAAGAAGTCCTCGGCGGCACATGAAAAAAAAACTGTCCCCGTACGCGAGTTAAAGTTTAAAGAAAAAGTTTCTGTTGCACTATGTCGAAGTCTGAAGCAAAACCTGAAGACACCTGAAAACCTGAAAATTAAAGTCACTCATTTTTAAAATGCACTAAAAAAAGCTCTTCGAATGTAATCACAACGGACAAATAAACTCCTCTAGCAAGCACAATCTCGTACTCAAGGTGATTTGCAAGTTAACCTGCCGTCTTTCCAATTCCCGTCTGCATTGCGTCACTAGATCAGGTGCAACGTTGCCAGTCTCATTCCTTAATTTACTTAACTACGTAGACCATTATTAGACGTGGCAAATGCCATTGCCAGATATCGACTTAAAGGGAAAACCATCAAAGTAGATCACCAAATATGCGAGATAGATGCCAACAGAGAAAGCTCAAAGACAATTACCAGACTGAGAACTGGCCACTTTGGTGGCATGAAATTAAATGCAGACAATACCAGTGCTTATGTAGAATGTAGAAATTGTCCTGATTAAGTTTATCCATGTCATATTTTCAACAGCCCAGTAATACTGGTACTTCTTCAGAAGATATGAGCATACCCATTTGACGTTGACGTAGATGTCTACACAAAGAAAATATAGCACAACTGGCAAGAACAGTTGACAAATCCCATATATCCATTTGACTTCTTGTTGGACACGATACCAACGAACCAACGTAGACAATCACGAGACAGTGGAGTCCAGCGACAAAAGTTTATTTCTCTGTAATTAGCAAAAAAAAGTGCTTATTTTAACTTTCTTCAATATCCAATGTAAACAGAGGTATTAGGTAGTGTGAATTTCGAATTTGGACAGATTTATATGCTTTTAGCGTCACCAGACACATTTTTTGGAAAATTCCCGTGCCGGTATGTGAGTAATGGGTTGAGCACATTTTTGTGGGATGCTTTAAGTCAAAATGCAATGAAAGAGAAAGTTAAACATTTGTTAGTTTCTGAATTTTACCTCTGTGGTACAGATGTACAGAAATCATATGTATGTATCAAAGATGAAACTAAACTCGAAGATGAAATGATGGTAAATCATTTTTACAATTTTAGTTTTAACCCACTTTATACACATGCACAAGCGTGCGCGATTTTCTACGTAGAAGAAAAAATTGCTAAAATCCATGTTATATAAAAACTCAAAAGGTTTGCAGAAAAGAAGCTCTTACCAAAACTCGCCATCTGTAATGTTGCGACAATTCAGTTTGTCTATGTCTTCAGGAATAATTTTTTCCCACTCAGAAGAACTGAAATTACATATTAAAAATGATATATCATTTGTCATATTACATTTATCACATCAGTAAAAATTCTCCAAACATAATGCATATTAAAGAATGATTTTTTGGGGGGAACCACTATCATACTTGTACGACTACACATTTTCTCAGAAATTCAAGAAAGCATAAACTCTTATCTGTAATGTTAATTTTTTTTGTTCAGTTTAATCATCCAATTTTGCCTTCGAACATACTTAAATCGTGCTCTTCTGATATTCTCTGCATTAATTTATAAAGATGATATGTTATACAATGCACATATTTTTTAAGTTAAACAACTACTGACATACGAGATTAAAAAGGCAGAGAGCCGGAAAAATTCCTTGACGCATTTTAAAAACTCATAGAAAAGCAATGTCGTACGAATATGCAGTTTGCGCCGTAATACTTCACAGGCTCAAGAATTGTTCACGACATATATAGTGAAAAAAAAGGGAAAAAAAGGAAAAGAATAAAGTGTAACTATGTAAATACTTTACATTGACCGCTGTATCATCACAGAAAGAAAAACAAACGTCATGTGATTCTGTTAATCATGTTATATAAAACGGAAAGCAATACCTTTCATTAACAGAGTTCAATGCGTGCACCATATATTGCTCAACCACATCTAAACGGTACTCAAGTTCATCCCATGTTCACAAACGGTGCACACATTGATTGACTCACCATATATTGTTCAACCACATGTAAACGGTATTCAACCTCATCCCATGTCCACAAACGGTGCACACATTGAACTCTGTTAATGAAAGGTATTGCTTTCTATTTAAAAAAAAAAATGATTAAACACCTCACCATGACGTTTGTTTTTCTTTCTGTGAAGATACAGCTGACAACGTAAATTACTTATAAGTACACTTTTTTCTTTTTTTTACAATGTCATAAAATTTTTTGAACCTGTGAAGTATTATAGCGCAAATCTCATATTCATACGACAGTTTGTTGCATTTTTATGGGTTTTTAAAATGAGCCATAGATTTTTCGAACCCCCTGTAAGTTAACTCTTTGTGAATCAATGTTTTATATTTATTAATCTTAAAGCACATCACAACCCATAATCATCAACTAAGCTCTAACTAAAACCATTACCGAAACATTTTCTATTTAAAAGAATACAGACGCCCTGCTTATAGCGTGGTTGTATACGGCGAATTTATTACTAAACTCAGTAACTTCAGTTCACCTTCGCGTTTTACCGCATATTTAAAATTTTATAACGAAATTATGGCTATAAAGATGTTTTTATTTGGTTCCTTCGGCTTTGCTGCAAATGGATGCGACAGTAATGCTATCATCAAAAAAATAAAATATCAATCAAGAATTTGCCTCCAATCAGTCTCAAATGCACGTTTTCAATGAAGCAAATATGTACTTTGATACTTACTCTTTTGACCAAGAACCAACATATTCTGATAAAGTAGCTAAAGGGTTTCTTAATTTCACTAGCTGAATTTGATCTCCATTGACTGTTTCTACCTAAAAACGAATAAAATACTTAAATGCATATGAAATATGTTTTTAAAAAATAATGAAATTCTTCAAGTAAAAAATATATATATACAATATCTTCTTCCTGACGGTGTCTTTTGCTTCATGTCAGCAAGACATCGGTTAGGAAAAGTTTGGCTGTTAGTGCATATTGTCTTGCATTTGCATAATCGTGCTACTAATGTAACAATAATTCAGTATAAGATTTTCTTTAGACACTTAGGGCTGAAACTCTGGTAACGATTATGCAACAAACGGCACCCTCCCCCCCCCCCCTCTTTAAATTCTACAACATGCTTCCAAAACATATTTCTGGTATTACTGATCCATTTAATTTATAAACTAAAAAAATAACTTTTAAATTATGAAGTAGAGACGTTTACCGTTGTACAGAAAAAATAAAGAATAGACGCTAAAAACCACTTGCTTAAAGAGAAATTTTTGGAAAATCGTCCTAAGAACTGGCTATAGGGTTACAAAGAGCCATTTTATCAGTTTAGTCTGATGACTTTTGTCCTGAAGCTCATATCTTAATGCATTTATTAAGGAGAGTTCTTCTAAAGATGAAACTCGGAAAAGCAACATTTTCGCAAATCAACCCTCAAACTTCGTTGTTTTTATAATGTGATTGCTGTAAATTTTTTCAAAGGAAAATTTCCACTAGTTTAACCAGTGGCATCGCTACGGGGGAGGGAGTGAGGGCAGTGGTCCACCCCGGGTGTCACCGGTTTGGAGGAGGACACGGAAAGTGGAATTGCAAGTTTTTGAAAAATATAAAACTAAAAGGCATTTTTAATATTACAAATTTGAAAATTTTCCAGGAGGGAGGTGACACCACAAATTACCTCTCCGGGTGCCACCCATTTTTTAATTGGTCTTTTGCGGATGCCCCCTGCTTAACTGTTAGTAGGAAGAATATAGAAAAAAAAACTGCACAAAAAAAAAATTTAATTATTCGTTTGATGATAATGTTAAATTTATTAATGTATTACTGTAAGAAAAAAAAAGCATTATTTGTTCCAAAACTTAATATATTACCTTATCAACACATAGAACTCTGTAATTTGTCCCCAAAAGGATTCCATTGGCTAATTTTTCTGGGTGATTTCTAGTCTAAAATGAGAAAGAAAAAGCAGGAATAGTTGTGAAAAATGTTTTAAACGATCAACTATATAAACGGAAATAAGCATTTTATTCAGTAGTTCAAGTAAACAAATTTGTTTTGATACTTCGGAGTTTCGTAAAAATGCGTTTCGTGAAAAGAGTAAATAATCAAGCTTTTCCACCAAAACGAGATATCATTTTGGATGTGCTACCATCACAACATGTTACCATTATGTTCAAGAAATGAATATACAATTTGATATATTTAATATTCCTATTGCTACTTCGATTATTATTTTAATGATAACAAACTAGATAAGTTAATCCAGCGATTCCCAAAGTGTGTTGGGCGGAACCCAAGGATTCTGTCGAAGAATCAGAAGGGTTCCGTCACGAGCTAGCGCAAGAAAATTGCTTTTAAAAAATTTAAAAAGAAAAAAAAAACAATATCAAGTGTCTAAAATTCCATGCCAAATTGTAGTTATAATCGTTATTGTGTCTCCCTTCGCCATGCCAACATAGCAAAGAAAATTCCATGTGAGTTGAAGCAAATTTTTCCTTTAGCTTTAACAGTAATAGTTTTATCCATTTAATCCCCTCCAGTTAAGAATATTTAGCTATATTCATATTAGAGACATAAGTAGTTAACACACAATAGCTACTTTTAACACAAATACAGTCGAACCTCCATATATCGAACTTCCACATATCGAAATTTTATATATATCGAAATTCCAGCAAATTTCTATGTTCATCACATAGAAAAATTGTTTCTATATATCGAAAAAATCTCTATACATCGAATTTTTTTTGGGGGGACATTAGTAGATTTTTTTTTCACTTTAGACTGTTTGTCTCATGAAAAATAAAGGTTAGAGGAGAAAATTATGTTCACTAAAGGTTGCTACGAAACTCATAAGGAACCTGGGGTTGAAGGGTGTGTAGAAAGGTATTGTTTCGTTCTGGAGTTCTTAAATTCCCTCAAGTTTATTTCAAATATCTTTGTCGTAACCAGTAACATTGTCAAATCAGTTTTAAGTTACCCCTTTTGTCTGTTGATTATCATTCCTAGTCGTTTTAGCTGCAGTTAAAATCATTCAAGTTAAGTAGATTGATTTCTTACTTTTCTCTCGATTACATTCTCAAAACAAAAATCCCCCAATGTTGCGGATCAAGTTGAATTGCCGAAGAATGAAGATGTATGAAGGCGCAAAAATGTAATTTCAGTTATTTTTTTAATTATTAACTTTCATTTAATCCGATGCTCGTATAAATAAGAAATTAGGTTTCATACATGAAAATTAGCTTTACTTTTAAGGTTTTAGGAGATTTTTTAGGATAAAATAAGATCGTTTCTATGTATCGAAATTTCTATATATCGATTTTTTTTTCCGGCAATTTTCTACTTCGATATATGGAAATCCGATTGTAAATACTTTTCCATACAGAATTATGCTGGCTTTCCGCAGGAAAAGTTTTTGGGCGATTGTACGAACTTTCTGACGAACTCAGGGGTGGACTGGCCATGTGGAAGATGTGGAAAATTCCATATGGGCCGTACTTAACTTGGGCCGTGACAAAATTCAACCAAAGTGAAACCTCAAGCCCTGCTTAAAAGCAGGTGGTGTCTCTCGCTATCTCTGTTGGGAATTGATGTTTCCTAGAATTCTAAGTAGCGGTATATTGGAAGGTGGGAATGTTTTTCATGGCTATTTAAAGCTGTCTGGGAGAGCAGATCCCTTTCCTTCATAAGAGAACGCTTCCATCTGAAGAATAGGATGTATACCTGCTGGTAACATGCAAAACGGCTGCTACGAAAGCTCCTATCCTTCAAAGCCTATCCTTTTTTTCTCTCTTTCCTTTATTGTTAAAGTTTCCCGCTACTTTATATGTAATAGACGACCCATATCTTTTTCAACCAATTAGGTAATCTCTCTCTTCGCAATTTCATCTCAGAGAAAAATAACGAGTTATTTGTTATACAGCGTTGAATTACATTTGTTTTGAATCAAAAATGACAAAAAATGTTTCGTGGTAAGTTTACTATTTTTAATCATCATTGTTTGCTTAATTTTGTTGATTTCAGCACTTTAAATAATATGAACTTGAAATAACGATTACTTCAAATTAATTTGTTTCCGTTTATTAAAGTTCAATTCACAAAGGTACAAACGGTATAAAGCCTTAAAATAGTGGTTCCCAACCTTTTTTTGGTCCATTGCATGCCTCTAGAGGATGATGGGACGGACAAATCGCTCTCAAAAGCATCAAAAGTTGGTGTAACGGAAAATCGATATTACGGATAATTTGAAAGTTAAATAATGAAGCAATGTTAGCCAGTAATTCTTTAACTTACAGAAAATAGGAAAAATGGTAGTTTTTATGTTTTTGTTTTCCAAGAATAATTGATTTTGAAGAGAGGTAATTAACTAGAGTTATTGATGTACTTTTCAAAGACAGCAGTTCATTTTCCGTCATTTTTTTTAAAATGAGGATTTGAAAAAATAGAAAACGTTGACAGTTTAAACTCGAAAAAAATAGATGTAATATGTTGAGTGGAGTTTATTCTGTTCTTGGACAAGTGTACAAATATTTACTCTCTATGTCTGTGACACAGGTATCTTGCGAACGGAGATTTTCTACTTTAAAATTCATCAAAAAGAAACTAAGATGAAGCATTTCCCAAGAAAATTTAGAGGCCTTCATGTTGATGTCAGTAAAGGACATTTTAAATCAAATAGATTCAGAGTGTGTCACTGGTGTTATTGCTCAACAAAGTAGACATTTACATGAAAAATTAATGTTGTAGACAAGTCTTTTTTTGGGGGAGGAAGGGAATTTTTCCCAATTTCTGATTTTGAATATATTTTAATGTACGCAGTGAAAAAAAAAATTGAATGAAGTAATTTTGATCAAGGTACGTTAATAAAGCCAAACAAAAGAAATATAACGCTGAGGATAGTAAAATTAGTTTTCGTAACGTTACGTTAGTTTTAATGTAAAATTCTCATCGTCTGAAACTGAACACCTCGGGTTTCCCGGGAAAAAAAATCCATCCAAAATGAACTTTATAGGTTATTTTTTACATTAAACAAAAAAATTTCAATTAAATGTTTTGAAGAAAATATTGTGATTAAATAAAAAAAGAATGAAATAATTTAAGTAATTATCTTTTAAATATTGTGAAATTTTGTTTCTCTTTCTTTTAAAGGAATGCACTAAATTTTAGAAGGAAAAGAAAGAACTGTTTAGTTTTTTTTTAAACCATATTTTAAGCTAGTGTTTGATAAAATTCCATCAAACGTTTTTTGTTTTAAGTTTTTTCCTGTTAACTTATTTCTAATGATTGTTTATAAAGGCTTCCATCTATGAAAAGGTTTTAATTTTTGTGGAAACAATATTTAATGTAAATCTAAACAAAAGCAAAATTACTTGGTTATATATATTCATATTTCTGAGTTTTTGAAAATATCTAAATATATATACAATATTTTAATGATTTTTGAATCGGTGCAAAGAAATGAATGTGGATTGTCAGCTTAAAAAAATAAGAATACACGTTTACTTTTGAGATGGTTTTGATTTTTCTTTTGATTTTTGTTTTTTTTTTATTTTTCTGTCTATGAAAATGTTTTATTTTGGGGCAAACGATGTTTAATGTGAATCTAAGCTAAAGCAAAATTACTTGGTTAATTATATTTATAATCATGATTATTTGAAAATATCTAAAAATATGTAAAATATTTTAATGATTTTTAAATCGATGCAAGAAATGAATATGGATAATTAATTTATTTTAAAAATCAGAATATTTTACATTTTTGAGCTACAAATGAATTCTTCTTTCTATTATATAAAAAGTGAGCACAAAATAATGTTTGTTAATGACCGTTTTACAAAATTTTGACAGTAAGTTTTAACGAGTGATATTTCAGTATCAGGAATTGCAAAATTTGATGAGAGATCCAACTTTAAAATCGAATTGGGATTAATTTTCTAGCGACTGTACAAACAAATTTTAATTAAGAATTTAAATAATTGATGCATTACTGAAACATAATTTTCTTTTTTTTTATGAATTTTACATTTTTTTTTATTACACTTTATTTGCATTAAGCTGAGGTTTTGTTTGAAATAATTTGTATTTGTTCACGAATCTTTTACAAAATGTTTTACAATCAAAACAGAAATCTGCAGCAAAGAATATTATTGAAATCTCTAATTCTTTTCCCTGCAAAATATTTTGTTATATGCAAACTTTTCTCAGTATTTTTCATTTTAAAATCGAACGTTTTACAAAATTCTACAAAATTAACTGACCTCAACATTTTCTAAACACTTTCAAAAGAAGCATTGTCAATGTATCGCTTTTGACAGCTCTTAGTTCAGAAAGTATCTAGAAAGTTATTGATGTGTTCATATCCACTGGAAATACACGTATTAGGCTATTAATTTTAGTGGGAAATAGGTTATCTAATTTTATTGACATTTGTAATGTAACAAATTTAAAAACAAATCTAAAATTTCCGAGCCTAAAATGCTTAGTACGAAAAAAAAAATTCCACTACATCTATTCTTTTTCGTTTTATGCACTACTAGTAATAGAAAAAAAAGTTGTACTGAGAAATTTATAGTTTATTTTTTCTTTTAAACTTAAAAAGACTGTTTCTTACAAAGTTGGAATAATACTGTAAAGTTTTACGATCAAGCACTAAAATGTTAGCGACTAGAAAATGCAAATGAAGTGCCTTAAATAATTTTAATTGCTCTAGAACCCTTGAAAATAACTAGATTAGTCTTTGAAGCTCCTAAGCGAAGTGTGCTTCATTTTATTTCTCATCAAGTGTTTGAATTATGAAAAGTAAAAATGAGTAATATGTTACTCTCTCGTTCCCCATTTTAGAAATCTGTACACCATTTCTTTTAAAGCATTTTTTACTATTCATCAGTTTGTATTTAATTCATTGTTGTATTTAATGGTGGATTTGAGGGGTGACCAAAAACTTATTGTACCGAAACCCGTTGAAGCAGGTAACAGTGCATTATCTTTTCTTCTCCCTCACTCTTTCTGTCTGTCGACTGCTGTTATTGATTTGTCGAACAAAAAGCAAGTTTTATTATCTTAATTTAAAAGAAACTTTAAAAAGAGTTTTGTTCGCCTCTTTTTTTCCTGATCTTTTTTCCCGTTCCAATTACCCCTTATAAGGCTTCAAAATGCAGAATTTCATATCTTTTTCAAATTTTCCTTTGGTGGAGAAAGCCCCGGGCCCCCTAAAATTGGGGATATTCTATACCCAGGGGCAACACACTTTAAAAACGAACAAAAAAGTAAAAGCATGACTTTAAACAAAACTAAATATGACCCCTTTTGCCATCCAGAGAAAAGTTGTCCATACTACAAAACGGGGGAGGGGGGGTCAAAAGACATTTAGTCTTCGAAAAAACTTGTTCTTTTCTTTATTTAAAAAAAAACATTAGAAACTTTTTTGGGTTCTTAAAAATGCAACCAAAATTTTTTGGGTAGGGCTGGCAAAAATATTTTTAAACAAAAATTTTAGGGCCAGTCCGCCCCTGGACGAATTGAAGCTTTTTTTTTAGCAGGAACAAAAAACATCAGTTGGCGAGAAAAACACTTAATGCCCCCCCCCCCCTTCCCCGGACCAATCGGCACCAAAGCCAAAGATGAATCCACAAATGGTTCAATTAGGATTCCCGTGTGCATTAGTTGTTGATTGAATTCCTGCATTGTTTTTCGAGGCGTAAGTAGGATGCCAGAATTCTGAAATGTTCAACTGGGACACCGGAATGCTCCCTCACCCCGCGTCGCTAGGAGTACCCACCCCTGGCTAATTTTTAGACCGTTTTATATGGCAGTTTATTCTCAATGGTATGAATAAATGGCTACTAATTATGAATTAAAAACGGGGTAGTAAAAATGACATAAGTAGATAAAATTTGAACTCAATTGATTTCAGTTAGAAAAAACTTTGAATGAGGAATAAAAATTTTAACAATATTTAAATATATGTACTTTTCATTGAAAAGGACTTTTTTAGAGTATATTTTGATTTTAATCTTGTTGTAAAAATCCTCACAAGCTAATCCAGTATTAATTTTACAAGTAAATGACACAAATGATAAAGTAATTATCCAAAATAATCCTTCACAGTTAACTATTTTTAAATCTTTTTGGTCATTTGTAATCAAATTTATCTTTTTCCAGGACGTGAAGTAAACCGGCCGGGACACCGGGATTTTGTTTAAAATCGGGACTGTCCCTGTCAAATGGGGACGTCTGACAAGCCTAGATACAAGCAGTCATGCTTGACGAGAATTCTTCTATTGCGCACCCTTTTGAAATGATTGGCAGCAAATTTTTATCAATACCTCTTCCACCGGAGTACATATGTACACAAGTTTTATTTGAATTATTGTGCTATTTTTGAAAATACAGCAGTTACGTTAAACGTGCATAGTCGTTTGATTGGGACACCCTCTAAAAAGATTGGTGCCAATTACTAATCATCACCAGCTCCCATAGAATGGCATGTGTGAATTGAATTTCATTCAATTCTATGCTTTACGTTTTCAGTTGGAGTGCCCACAAAAAATCTGTCAAATACATGCAGACACAGACACGCGGGCAGATAGCTTTGAAAAAGGTTTAAAGTAGGTTGGACACAACTTAAAACAGCTAATCTGTCAAAATGAAAAATTTCATGAAACCCATAGTTTCTTCTATATATAAGAAGTAATTATGATATCGAACGATATCATTTTTCATTTGACTTCCAGATCATTTGTATTTTGCCTAAGGGGTTCCTTAAAGTGTAAGTGAAGTACTAAGGGTTCCGTATCTCAAAAAGTTTGGGAACCGCTGAGTTAATCCAATTAGTTATTTCGAAACACAATATTGTAATAATTTGTTCGAAAATTGTTCTTCGAAATTATGAAATTTTAAGGATGCGTCATTAATGATTTTATCGTTTTTACGCACCCAAACACGGTTTCTGTAAGCTAACTTAGCGAGTTTTGAGGGAAAAAAGATTATTAAATGTAGATTTTAAATCAACAGTATGTTTTTCCGAACTTTTGAGTTCTGTAACTTTCCTTGACGAGGAGCGATATGATTGCTTGATAAAATATTTAATGCTGGACTTGAACCCTCGAAAAATTTTAAAAGTAAAAGTTTTAGTTTGTGCCTTTTTGTAAACTTTATCTGTGCATCAAATATATTCAGCAAAGCCCGCCATCATACAAACATTCCAAAAACTTCGTTCAGTAATGACATCCTTCGGTTGTAGTTGGAACACTTATGTGCAGTAGACGCCGGTTAAATGAATCAGTAGGTAATTGAATCAGCCGCTTTAATGAATCAAATTGTTAAAAACAGAACAAAATCCAGCTTTGTTGAATTAGCCACTGTATTGAATCTGCTGCTTTATGGAATCAAAACTGTTTAGAACAAACGTGATTCATATAAACGGTGGCCACTAAATCTACATTTTTCTTCCTCAACTTCTTCAATGCTTCTTGAAATTGAACCACTTTCATAGTTCGTTGATTCTAAAAGTGCTAGTCTACTTTCTCGAGGTTTAGGAATTAAAAGTTTCATCATAAGTGACTCACATAATTGCTGAATCCACAATGACTAGAATTGTTTGATGAATCAATAGATTCATTCATGCAGCAACATGACAATCATTTAAATGGGATTTGAAGACTTTGCCACGTCAATGAATATGAAAAAGTTGCTGTATTTATCAGTTTTAAACTATGTTAACCTTATATCAAATAGCATATCTGCTTACTTCTTAACTTAGTCTTCTACGACAGACACAAGATATCACAATCATAATTCCGCATTTTATGATGGCATTATCAAATGTTACGACTTTATTGAAAATTATCACGTGTGTTAAACAAACGTGTGGCGTATTCGGCGTCATAAGAATTCATTTAAAAAAAAAAAAGGCCTAAAAATTAATTCTTAAAAATGCTGTTTTACTTCAGAACTATACAAGGTTGATAATTAAGTAAGCAATGAATAATTATATTTTTGTATTATTTCTAGGCTGTTTTAAACAAAAAAAAAATCACTTTTTATTCTTTCAGCACTGCTTAGAACTTGAACCCCTCACATTAAATGTATAAATATTTTAGTATTACAAATCTATAAGTTAAAGAAAATTGTTGCCTGCACAGATTTTCTATTAAAAAAAAAAAAAACTATGAAATTATATACGTCCCTGGTCACAAAGTACATATTGGAAAAAAAAGAATAAAGTAACTTAAAAAATATATAACTATTTATAGTTAAATTATGTATTGCATTTCCTGGTGTGGTTATCTTATCCCCAATGATTCCCAATCTGGTAAAACCCAAGTTCGATGGTTGGTACAGATGGTCCTGACTGAAGAGAGACGCCTATGCTTCCTTAATTCTGCATCAGTCATATTTGAAGAACAATTTAGTGTTATTATACAGATAAAACATCTTTCACAAACGATGTTCACAAAGTTTTCGCAAGCTAATCAAATTAGTGCAAAATTTCCTTCCATTTGCAGAAAGATAGTCTGCTTTTATAATCTGCACATAATTCCTTTCCTTTGTTTCTTATGAATTTGTATCTTGAATAGAGATGTAAAATATTCGGAAATTTTGAAGTAGTGAAAAAAAACGGTTTTTTGCGGGAAAAATTGGAAAAAATGGAAAAATTGATTTTTTTATAAATAAAATAGGGTTTCATTCTGAGAGCTTTCTTGGTCAAACATCAGAAATAAGTCTAGTCGTCGTTCAACCAATAATATTGGGAAAGGTGTGTCTAATCATAACAATGACATTTTCTATTTTAGATTGCCTTGAATCTAGAAATAATAATTGTAATTTTTGACTTTCGAACATGACTAATATTGTTTGAAAGAAAAATAAGTATGATTTCTTCCTTACAATGTAACTTTACTATCTGAAAATGAAAGCTATTGAGTTTTGATTTTTTCCAATCCAGTCTAAGTCAAAATCAAAACTAAACTGACTTTTTTTTTCCCAATGGAAACCCCAAACCAAAACTGCGTAATGGTTTCTAAAGGAGAACCAAAACTTGAACTGGAGTTTCAGTTTACTCATATGGCCGTAAGTAAACTGAACTATAAGTAGTCATACCTGCACTTTTGAACAAAACTGAGTTATTATAACCAAGTTTTTCTCTATTTCATATTTTACTTAATAAATAAAATATTTTAGGGTCATTTGATCAAAAACTTTTTTTTTAATTCTGAAAAAAAAATTATACCTGAACCAAATATATGGAACAGCCAAACTTTAAAACACAATATGTCAACTTGATTTCAGCTGCAGATTCCACTTTTGTGTTTATCACAGCAGTATTCAGGGTGCGGCAAAAAAAAAACTCGGACAAAGAGTACAACATGGAATGAAAGTAATTTCATTTTAATGAGTGTCTTATTTATTTTTGTCTCTCACTTTATTAGCAAATAATTTACAATTCTCCTAGTTTATGTATTGTTTTTCGGTTTTTTACAATTTTAAGCAAAGGACCTGCTATTTTAAATTTGTTTAACCAAGTAGAACGACAGTTTCTTTGCTTGTTGTGCCTCGGCAAACGGTATTTGATGAGGTATGCCGCTTCAAATGGTTTGGAAATGATTGTCGATGTCCGGAAAGTGTACAAAATCTAACAGTGAACATATCAGTTAATCGGAAGGTCATCCAAAAGTGAGTTCAATGGAATCCTTGGGTTTCTAGAGAGAAGTCGTTCGTAAGATGGGGAATTTGTGACCGATAGGTGCGACTGAGAGCAAAAACAGCTCAAACAGAATTTTTACTAGTTCCAAAAGTTCAGGCTTTCCTATGACTCCAAAGATGCCAGAAAGACTACTCTGGAAGAGATACCTTTCACTGATTTACCGTTCAACCAGCTCATAACCCCCAGAATAATAGGATTTGATCTGTAGACACTCCAAGTCCCTTAAAAAATGTTTAACATCGCAAAAAACCAAAGTCAGGCTTTGCCTGTGATGGAATCAGCACAAGCGACAAAAAAAATCTCTGGTTTTTTTGTGCATAAGGGCCATAAATGAATCAAAAAGTGTACCAGAAGGACATTTTAGAAGTTGTTGTACTTCTGTGGACCTAAGAGCACTTCAGCACAGCAATGTAGACTGGCTATTTCAATTTGACTCCACACCAGTTCATACGACCAGAAAGACAAGAGTGGTGCAAACAGGCGCATTATGTAATATCAACTTTAGAGCGGACGCTCTGCTCGCTAGACCTCAATCCCATTTATTACACTGTATGGCCTGTTTTAGAGTCAAAGGTCTACCCTAAACTAAGCAAAAGTTTGGACTCTAAACCAATTGTTTGATAGGGAATAGGATTGATTAAAGGATCCTTGAATGAAAATTTTAATAAGCAGTTGCACCTCTGTATTATTTCAAAAGGCGGCCAGTTTGAAACCAATTAATTTATTGATTGCTAAAGGTCTTCTCATATTACTCTTTTTTGTGTTTTTTAATTGATTTAGTTCTAATAAAGTTACATGGAAAATTGCATGCCGGGATTTTTTTTTTTTTTGCCGCGCCCTGTACATTTGGTTCGCACAGTCAGCAGAAACCTAGTTCTGTGATTAAAGTTATGCTTGTTTGTTTTATGAAGATGGAAAATAAATTCTTCACCAAGGATATTGGTTCAATTTTTGTTTATCTATATGCAAGTTATATTATCATACAACAACTTGCATTATCATAGTTAGACAGTATTTCTACATACAAGGAGGGGGTGGGGGAGGAAATTGCATCAAAATTTAAGTATAAAAAATTTCTAATCACATTTTTCTGAAAATTTCCATTAAAACTTCCTGAAAAGTTGAAAAAAGATCATTTTTTCAATTTTTACGGCGGGGAAATAAACCTCATAGGGGAAAAAAACGTTTTTTTTTTTCGTTTTTTACCGAAATTTTCCGTTTTTTCCCGACTGTTTTCATCTCTAATATTGAAACACTTCAGCAACAGCTTGTACATTTTCCTGTTGTATATGAGTAATGCTTTCTGGTGGGTAACTTACTTTGGTTTGTTGTTGGACAATGCTAGTTGTGACTGATGTAGTTTTGAGCAGCCTTCCCAAAACTCGCAAACATGAGGTAGGGTCTTGTCGAATATTGAAGGCTTCAATGATTCCTCCCATGAGGTCAGCAAGACCATCTTGAGAACAGGCGTACTTCAGTGCTTCGTAAGAACCGTGTAATCTGTTAGAGACATTGCATTTTTAAGAGTAATCGACCGATAAAAATTTCTTAACTCTAGGTAATTAGCAAATAACCCATTCATTCTGGTACTGATCACTTCTTAACCAAAATGACTATTACAAATTCTAGTTCGGAAAAAGTTATTCATATTTTTCTTTTGGATTGGCTTGAAATCTAGTTTCCTTATAGCAGAAAGCAGTACCAACACACGATGTGAACACAAACTAAGAGTTTTTGAATCTTAATTAAAAACGTAAAGATAACGTGCAACAACAGAGAAATGATGCCAGCACAGTAACCAATATGAATTCCTACTGGTAATGATTTAAAAATTAAGTAAATAAATAAACATGGTTTTGAAAATAATTGCCAATGAGCCATGATCGTTGACTTCTAGAAACGCAACTTTGCTGATATTTTCAGTTTTTCAATGGTTGCATTGAGTAAAACAAAGTACAAAACAGAGATAGAAATTGTATTTTTGGTAATACTAAAAGCTCACACAAAAATGAGGCAGAATTAGTATAAAATAAAATATTTTCAATGTTTATTTTAAAAGAAAAAAAATGGTTTTCTTTTATTTATACTGGTTTATAATTTAGTGCATAAAAAAATTAGATTATTTTATTTTCTTTTTTCAGATACGGAAAATTCTCATCTCATATTATTAAATTAACAGACATCACAAAAGTCGATGACTTCATTTTCAGTGCGCATCATGTTTCTAATGTTATATCGGAAATCAGTCGGTATCTAGTAATACTGAATGCAAAACTAGATACTGTTAGAATGTTATTTGAAGTGTTAGTTTCAGTAGTTTCAGAAAGTATAGCTTTTCTACATCTCTAGTCTTGTTGAATATGTGATAAGATGAATCTCAACCGTCACAAGTGCAAAAAGTGTTGCTACCTGCAATTTGCCGCTACTTTAATTCAATTGTTCCTCAGTGTAGTTTGACAGTTTACTCAATTGTATTTTTGGTTTTTCAACTAAAAACTTCATTTAAAAGATGTTTTTTTCCCTAAAAACAAAAAGGAGGATAATTTACCGAAGCACATTGAAAGTATGGAAAAGTTATGAAAGCGCATTTTAAATTAAGAGTTATACAAAAGAAAAAAAAAAAGAAATGTCGAACCCCGCTATAGCGAACCCAGTATATATCGATCCATCGGTTGCAGCGAACAATTTAAATGTTTCGAACTGAAGCCTAATGTCATTAATGCAACTTCAGACGATTGAAACGATCCCCAAACGCCAGAAAATCGGCTAGAAACATCCAAACATTTCAAGCTTTTCATCCTCTGCTGAAAAAAGTGAGGAAGTCATCAATCACATTCGTAAACAAACCCGATCTAAAAAGTGGATTTACTTTAAATTTTATTGGAAAGAATTTTGATTTCGAACATGTGCAAAGAAGCTTCTCTCTTTTTAAGAGTTTCAATACTTTCTGAACAATTCAAAACCATTTTACAGTAACAACTTGATTATAGATTGATCTGATATTGATGACGAAACAGAAGTCCAGGACCTTTGATTTCTATTAAATTGGTAGCTGTCAATGTTTTGAAGAATTTTTTGCGATTGAAACTACAGATCAACATGTTTTGGATTTTTTAAAATTTATTTATTTATTTTACTTTATTATTATTTTTTTAAAATAAAATATTAAGACATTGGCGAAATGAAAAAAAAAAAATTCAAAAACTTGCACCCGAAAATAGTATCTTTTTGCCATGCTATGAATATTTTTTTAATGGTAACTCTTCGTATATTACTTATTATTCAGTACAATAGAGGTAATGCTAATATTTCACTTTGTTGCCACAGTTACTATTGGCAACAACGTGTAATTAAGAGGTTCATAAAAGTATTTTAGCGAATTCTGAGGGGGGGTGGGGGGATTGGATGTCGCGAATTCTCGACAATAGCGATATCTTAAGTCGATTCGTTGAGGGTTCGTTATAACTGGGTTTAATTGCATTATAGTTCAACAATAACAGAATAAAAAGAGAAGTTAAGACAAAAAAAAATCGAAATAATGAAACATACCTTACTAAATAATGATAACTTTTGGGAAAGACTCATTCAATCAAAAAAAAGCAGGATATTTAAATCATGTGCACTTTCTAACAATCGCACACCTTATCTCAAAAATCAGTTTTACTTCCTTTGGCTGTTTTTCTCGATGCAAATGAAATTTCACACTGAACTGAACAATGTCTTGTTCCTGGTCAAAAAATGAATAAATACATCACGAACTAAAAACGTATTATTATTTCCTCTCTTTCTGGTTGATGCCTGTGACACTACTTCTCCGCCTATCCAAACCAGCGGCGAAAAATGCGAACTTCACAATGGCGCAAATTCCTTCTATCTTTCTTCACAAAAGAATAGTAATTCCGGTAATGGAGAATGTTTCACTTCCGGTATTTTAAAAGCTAGTACATTTTAGTAGCTCTGCTTTTGTTACGTTGCAGCAAAAATGTAACGTCCGTGAAGAGTTATTGTAGTTTCAGGCGGAAAACTTTTGAAGAGAAAGGAAACTATGCACCAGAGGGTAGTTCACACTGCTAGAAACTAATTTTAAGGATTTTTCACAATCCAAACGAGCATCTGAAAAAGGCTTAAATGGAAATTTTCCTGTTTACAAAACCAATAAATCATACATAATGAACAAATATTTTGGAAACAAACAGGTGAACAGCTTTTGCCAACCGACTACCAATTTATAATGAATTTTTTAATTAAATTTTGAATTAATTATTATACTACTTTAAAAGTTTGGTAATATTCTCATTTACTTAGCTTGACAAACATTTACAACTTAGGTTAGTTAGTATCAGTGGCCCCGAGTTTTGGAAATCTGAAGGTGCTCAACTGAGTTTAAAATAGGAAAAGAAAAATATTATTTTCCAACTGTTTACAAAATTATAGTGAAATTATAAAGTGTTAAAATTGTTTGCTCGGTTTTCCACAAATTTTGAATTTAATGTCTTTTGCCATTGGCTAACTCTTTTAAGTTCCACTGCAAAAAATAACTAAATAATTAACAATTATTTTATTTATCTCATCTGAAAAATAGTTAAAAATCAATTTAAAAAAAACCGCACCACTGATTTAAATCTCAACGAGGTACTCAGTCGATTATGGCTGTAAGTTAGAATCCTTGCTTGGATTCAAGACGTTATTGGGATTTGTTGGAGATAGATAACTAGGCAAAAAACAATGTCTTTAAGTTTAGATATTGATTCTGCACTTTTTTTATTGTTAATAATTTCCATAAATATGTCCTCTAATAAATCTACTGCATGGTTGTAGTTTATATTGGTATGTGGCAAAGAAATATTCACATCAAAAATGACCATAGCATGCCCCCCCCCCCCCTGTATTTCATGATTCTTTAATGAAAAACTTACTTGGCATAAGCTTTTTCCAGGAGTGCAGCCCAAAATTGATTCGAATGCTGAGAGTGGATGAAGACTAACTTCCCATTGACTGTTGGCAGTCGATCGTCCACCAACACTTCTTGCCACTCTCCACACCACCACAGTCTGAAACGAAACACCCCAGCATAGTCCGAATTCAAAGAATCCAGAGACGAACCGAAAGACTGGTCAGCTGGAACTACTCGATAAAACAGTCCTTTAGTAATGCTCAAGCACCCTAGTGCAGAAACCAACCAATGATCTCCTAAAAAAGGAAATAATAGCTTGACGAGAGGATCAAGATGACTTTTATGAATTGAAAAAGACAAACACAGACATACAGAACTAGCTTACAACCGTAAGCGTGTAGAAACACATTTTGTCTGCTCAAAAAAAAAAAAAAAAAAAACAATTTCGTTGAATTTTATGTATTTAATTTACTTATCTATTTTATTTTAGTTTTAATTATTTATATAATACTAGCTTACTACCCGGCGTTGCCCAGGTGCTTCTCAATGCAACATGTCTTTTAGATAATTAAATGGACGAACTCTATCTAAATGACAGTAAAAAACTACATTCACACCACTCTAGACTCAAATTTTTAAAAGACTAAATAGCACAGAAAGTTGAACATTTGCAGAAAAAATAGCATCAAGTAAAAACGAAAAAGCATGAGGCATGTTATCCGTGTTTTTCAACGATATTCTTTGGCTCTGTCGTGTCCATGGCACGTTGTCTGCGGTTGAATCAGATGGGAGGTACATCCAATGTCTTAATGCAGAGACAAATGATTGTCTTGCATATCTTGTGAGACAACCTTTTACGTGGTGCTTTGAATATGAAAACCGTCGAACCTTTGAAGGTTTTGTATACCTCAAGACATTAAAGCATGCTATAGTACTCTTCACATACATTTTATTTCAAATGTATGCAAAATAGGACACCGTTACCATATTTTCAGGTATAAAAATCATCTTCAATGGCCCAAAAACTAAACAGATAATCCACCGTACAGAAAATAAGGAATTCGGTCATTGTTATTAATAGCCGTTAACATTCAGTTTTACGGATTTTCTGGCGGTGTTTTTACTTTCAAGGTTTCACGTGTTAGGTAGACTCATTTTATAAGTTCTTGTAAGTGTTCAGGTATGCAAGCACATTCCGTAAAAAACGTTCACTTAGTATAAATAACTTCACAAAATGTGTCTGTTTGCACTTTCGTGGCGATTTAGTAGCATGCCATGGAGTAAAATTAGATAAGTGTAAGTTGCATAAAAAGATGTACGTCAACTACATTTTATTTTCTTATATTTATGTCGAATTTCTATTTTCTTAGGTAAAAATGACAGTTAGACATTAATATTGGTGTTTTGCAACGATTCAAAATTTGTCTAGATTAAAATATTATTTCAAATTTTTAAAACCTCACACTTGCCGTAAATGTTGTACATGATAACTGAAACTGATGCAGGTAGTAAGAGCACTTAATTAAGTTTGCTGCCCTAAAGTATTCCTTTGAGAATATCGAATTTTAATTTAAAGAGGCACAGTCGTCATGAGGGGTAGGAATGGTTCCACTGAATAGTTGTTGCCATAGATATAGTTACAGTTATTATCTTAAGTTACATAAGGCATTAAAAATGGAGTACGTGGACGCGAACTTATGGAACAAACTATATAAAAACCGTCAATCGAACTGCCTTATAGAAAAAGAAAAAGGCGTACACATTTTGGTCACTATCCGCGTCATTTTTTTTTTTTTTTTTTTTTAAACCATGAAATTAAAAGAAAGAAAAAAACTGTCTTGTTTCTACTTACAACTGTATAATAGACAATTCTTTTGTTTATGTTTTACAAAGCATTTTGCGCATTCTTTTCCCCATATTTGCAGCTTCAAAACGAAGGAAATGTATTTCCACATTTAGAAACGTAATCCAAACACTAAAAAGTTAAATTATTTAAAATTTTCTAATTCGTAAATTTAACTCAAATCTTGCTCCTAAATACAATTCTTATTCCCTCTTCCAGCAGCAAAATGAAATACATTTTTGAATGAACCCAACCTTAAGCGTGCAACATAAAGCTATCTATATGGGAAATAGGTAAACTAATCGCCTGCCCTTCTGACTTATTGATCGCGATACATAACATAAGTCTCACTGGAGATTTTAATTTCTTGAAATTTAGAGAATTACGTATTGCGATTAGTGGTTATACGTGAGATACAAATTGTTTCATCTTATCCCTCCACTGTGACACTGTGAACGGAGTTGCTTCTATTACACCTGATACGTATCCATTTTTATCTTGCAGCATTTTTTCAATGCCGATTGAACTATTTAGTGGTAGTAACAAACTTCCAATATTTTTCGATTGTTTTCAATAAAAGTTATCGAACTAAGAGTCTTGTAACTGGAAATGGAGCTTTGCTCAAATAATTTCACGATGAAGACTAAAAAGAAAAAACTTTATAATGTGGCGTAATATTTCATCATGCCCATTTCAGAAGCAATCTCTTCGTGTCAAAAGTTGTCTCATACCCGCTAACTGGTTTAAAATTATTGCTAGTCAGCGAAGATGCTCTATCAGGTGTACTATTGCTTCGAGCGTTAAAGTAATGCAAAATTTAAGACGATTAAGAAATTTGTTTACATAAAAAGGAAACATTTTATGTATTTTAAAAATTTAAATTTGAATTAATATTTATTTGCATTTTTTCAAACTTTAAACTTTTACCCTTCCAAAACTATGAATTCCGCCGTATTAAATTTCCGTGTGGTTTCGGGTTTAAAGGTGCACAGCCTTTTACTTTACCACACATTAGCAATCCTAGTATGGTAGTTTATGCACATGTAATGAATACCATGACTATCCAACCCCCCCCCCCCCCGCTTGAAAGATAAATTCAATCTACTCTACTATGCACAAAAATGATGATTTTTCAATTCATTAGCCATATTAGTATTTTTACCCCTGATATAAGTTTAGTATTCTAATGCTAAAACTGTTGAAGATTGCACTTCGATAATGAATTCATTTTTAAAACCTATCTCATTTCGGTATTTTCTGTGCTATTTATATAGAAAATACGGCTCAAAACTTCGTTTATTGTTACAGTATTATTACTTGAAAACTAATTAGAGAAATTTCGCAAGCAAGTTGAAGAAGAACCGACGGTGATTGCGCTTCAAGAACTACTGAAAGACAGCATTTCTTTTTCGTTCGGCTTTCTTGCCAAACATGCTCTACGGTTGTCGCTAATTGACATTGTCGGCCATTGTTGAGGATACTTTTCGTGTTGATTGCATCTAAAATATCTCCTGGTGGTTATATGTTGCTAACCATTTTCATTTGCTTTGAACCAAGGTTCACAAATTTAACGATTACAGTTAAACTTTAAAGGAACTTCATTTCGTTCATTTTTTACAGGCTTTTCATTCAGATCAAATTCAGAACTATACGATAGATCGTTCGTGTCGAAAAGAGCAATTTTATGATTAAAAATATGAACTTGAACCTCTTTGGATCTTCCTTAAATTTCAAAACCCTGTCTATATGAATTCCTGAGCATAAAATTTAACTCTATGCCAAATTTGGAAGAAATACGACTAAAGCTGTAGATTTGTATAAGGAACATACACACAAACACACACACAGACAAACATACATCCATTTATATATATATAGATAGATACATGTAAGGAAAGCCTTGACCACATCCCCCCCCCCCTTTGAAAGATAAATTCCGAATGCGCTATTGTGCATTACTGTGATTATTTAGCAATTTATTTGCTTTATTAGTACCTTTACCTCTGCTCTTGGACAGCCTGGAGCGACTTCTATTAAACCGAATTAGGTTATCGGTTATAGTTGAACCGAATTACTTAAAGATTCGACGTAAATAAAATAATAGTATAAACAAAATTTATATATTGCAAATTGGTTTCATAAGGATCATAGAGCATTAAATTAAATTTCTGTTGCAAGAATGAAATAGATGTGGTTTTAATAAAAGTAGTCTAATGCTGAAACAGTCAAAGATTGTACGTCAATATTGAATGCACTATTATTACCTTATTCATGTTTGTGATCAAAAATTACACGCAACCTTACAGTTGTGGCTTTTATAATTAAACAATGTTTAAAAATTATAATTTAACGGTAGCATTCAAGTTAAGTAGAACCATGAGTAGCATCAATGGATCCCTTGGCTTCGTTGGTCGCAGTTCAAGAAATGATGAACAGCATCATTTCTTATATCTACGGCTTTCTCGCCAAACATGCTTTAACGCTCATCGCTAAACAGCATTGACGGCCGTCGTTCAGGATACGTTTTGTGTTGATTGCATTTAAAATAGCTCCTGGAGGTTATATGTTGATAACCGTTTTCATTTGTTTGAACCAAGGTTCACAAATTTAACGATTAAAGTTAATCTTTGAAGAAACTTCATCTAGGTGTTTTTTACGGGCTTTTCATTTAGACTAAATTCATAACTATACAAAAACTCGCTCGTGCAGAAAAGAGCAATTTTATGACTCAAAATATGAAATTAGACCTCTTTGGGTTAAATTTCGTGCTGAGAAAAAACTGAACGAGCAGAAGAAACCAGAGTTAAACGTCTCCAGTTTAAATAGCGCAGATAAAACAAATTACGGAAGTGAAACAATAAAGCTGCCGAAACTTTCCTTGCCCAATTTCAGTGGCGATATTATCGACTGGCTAACGTTTAAAGATCTTTTTAATGCAACAGTAACAAAAAATGAATCTCTATCTGATGCTCAAAAGCTTCAATATTTAAAAACCTCGTTAAAAGGTGATGCTGCGAAAATTGTAAATTCTATTCCAATATCTGATAGTAATTTTAAAATTGCGTATAATTTGTTAGATAAACGATATTCAAACACAAGAGAGCAAACTTTTGCTCACATTAAACGCTTTTTGGATCTTCAAAGCATTCAAAATGAATCCGCTTCTGCTTTGTTGACTTTAGTAGATAATGTCAATGAAGTAATTCGTTCATTAGAAACGCTGGGTCAATCGGTTGATAAATTTGGGGATGCCTTAATGTTGTATTTAATATTACAAAAATTAGATACTTCCACTAAATTATGGTGGGAACGCCAGTCAAAGAATTCTGAAATTCCGAAACTTAGGAATTTAATAGAGTTTCTAAAAATTTACGCTAGAACAATTCAAAACAGTAAGAGTTCAGTCGGTAAAGTTCAAAAGCCCACAAGTTCTAAAGTTAACGCTTTGGTTGCGGTTTCTGTATGTTCATATTGTAAAGATAATCATTACTTATCAAAGTGTGTAAAATTTCGCAGTCTATCCGTACCGCAAAGATTTGATTTCGTAAAACAAAATAAACTGTGTTTTAATTGCCTCTCTAATGTGCATCTAATTAGAAAATGTAAAAGCGGTAATAATTGTTTCAAATGTGGGAAGAGGCACCACAGTATGTTACATCAAGAAAATGAAAATAGGTCGATACCTAGGTTTCCTTCTATAAATGCTAAAGAATTTATTCCTTGTTCAGTAGAAACGAGTTTAGATTTAAATCGCAAAAATGAAGTTACGTCTATAGTATGTGCAAATAATTCATATGGTAATCAATTGGGAACTAGTATGAATAATAGCAATTCATCTGTTCTTTTATGCACTGCTGTAATTAAGATTAGAAATTCTAAAAATGAGTGGATAAGTTGTAAATGTTTGCTGGATACGGGATCAGAAAAAAATTTCATTAGGAAAGAATGTGCCAAGCAATTCGGATTGAAAATTAACCGTGCTCAAATTTCAGTTTCCTGTTTAGGAAGTTATAATACGCTAAGCAATGGAGCAGTCGAGTTAGTACTTTCCTCTCATTTTGACACTGAATTTAAGATAGTAACCTCCGCTTACGTCATTGATAAAATTTGTGGGGAATTGCCCAATTCAACCACGCCTGTGAAATTAATTTTAATGAGTATAAGGATTTATTGTTAGCAGATCCCTCTTATTTTAAGAAAGAAAGCATAGACATTCTATTTGGGGTAAATGTATTTTTTTCGCTTGTAAACGGAGAGGTAATAAAATGGGGTGAAAAACTTCCGTTCGCAGTATGTTCTAGATTAGGGTGGATAATCGCAGGAGCCACAACGCTCAGCCGTTGTGACTTAGAATCTAGGTCTGTTAATAGTTTAAGTGTTACTACAGATGAGCTAGTTAAGTCGTTTTGGGAATTAGAACAAATTCCGTCAACACAATCGCTTACAAGGGAAGAAAGGCTTTGTGAAACGCATTTCTTAGAAAATTATACGCGCAATAAAGAAGGAAGGTATTCTGTTAGACTTCCGTTTAAACCTAATAGAAAACTGTTAGGTAACTCCAAGGCCACCGCATTTAAAATGTTTCATAGTCTAGAAAAAAGACTTCTAAAAATGCCTGACATTTATTTACAATACAAAAAGTTCATGACAGAGTATCTCGATCTTGGGCATATGGAAATCGACAATACGGTATGCAAAGAAAATGCTCATTATTGTATTCCGCACCATCATGTAATTAATGAGTCTAGTTCCACCACAAAATTAAGAGTTGTTTTTAATGCTAGTGCAAAAACTACATCTGGTGTATCATTAAATGATACGCTTATGAATGGTCCAATGGTGCAGGACGATCTTTTCGCTATTTTATTGAGGTTTAGATGTCATAACATTGCAATTACAAGTGATTTACAAAAAATGTATCGCCAGATAGAGATTCATGATGCAGATAGAGATTTTCAAAAAATTCTGTGGAGGGATGACCCCACTAAACCAATTTCGACTTATAGGTTGTGTACTGTCACGTACGGTACCGCATCTACTAGCTATTTAGCTACGCGAGTACTTAAACAGCTGGCAATTGATGAGGCAGCGAGATTTCCAAAGGCAGTTGATATAATCATGCATAATTTTTGCGCTGGTGACTGCCTGTTTGGCGCTAAAACGCAAGAGGAGGCGATTGATCTTATCCATGAACTGAATGATCTCCTTAGAAGAGGACAATTTAAATTGCACAAGTGGTGTACTAACAATTCGTTTGTGTTGGAAAGACTACGCAAATAAGAGGGCTTGTCCGCATGTTCTTCTAGTACCGCTAATTCTAAATTTATTAAAGTATTGGGATTGAGGTGGAACCCAACGCTCGATGACTTTACGTATAACATTCATTTTTCGGATAAGCACAGAGCCTTCCCTACAAAAAGATCTATTTTGTCTAGTGTGTCAAGCATTTTCGACCCCCTTGGGTGGTTGTCGCCATTTATTATAACTGTAAAAATTTTGATTCAAGATTTGTGGAAATGTCAGTTATCGTGGGATGATCCTGTGCCTCCGGAGCTTAAGGAGCGATGGATTAACTATAGCAACGATATTTCTCAACTTGAACCTGTAACTGTACTTCGAAGAGTTCTTTTGCACGAAGCGTCTAATATTGAACTGTATTGTTTTTGTGATGCCTCTGAGAAGGCATACGCTGCAGTAATTTACTTAAAATCTTCTGATATGTCGAAGATTTTAAGTAGAAATCTTCGACGATTTCCACTTATCTTATTCGATGTAACGAAGACTCGTGTTTCACCATTGAAAACAATATCGATTCCGCGCCTTGAACTTTGCTCAGCTGTGTTGTTAGTGCATTTACTACAAATCGTTCTTTCGTCATTACATATTCAAATTGATGCAATACACGCCTTCACAGATTCCACAATCGTTTTAGCATGATTAAGATCTGAGCCGTCACGTTGGCAAATATTTGTTGCTAACCGGGTTTCTGGAATACAAGGGGTCCTTCCTATTCAACACTGGCGCTGGATTCCTTCAGACCAAAATCCAGCAGACTGTGCAAGTAGAGGACTTTTACCCTCTGAACTACTTAAGTTTGAATTATGGTGGTCTGGTCCTCATTGGCTTAGACACGAGGAAATTCCACATGTAGAAGTACCATCGTCAACGGACGCTCTAAAAGAAGAGCGAAAAAAGGCTTCGTGTTTATATGGAACATCGTCTGTTGATTTTCCAATAATTGTTAAAGTTTCATCATATATTAAATTACGCCGCATGATAGCATGGTGCCTACGTTTCATTAAAAATGCTCGATATCCCAAAAATCGAAACATTGGCTATCTGACTAGTGATGAAATGAAAGCCGCTAGAAATATTTTGGTGAAGATAGTTCAAAAGCAAGAGTTTTCCACTGAGTATCTTCATTTGGAGATTAAAAAACCACTTCCTGCCAATAGTAAATTACTTTCCTTAAAGCCATTTATAAATGAAGATGGTGTAATACGTGTTGGTGGTAGACTGGAAAATGCTCCTTTTTCAAATGAAAGAAAACATCCCATTCTCCTGCCAAAGAATCACCACTTAACTACCATTATCATTCGCTCCTATCATGAAACATATTTACATGCGGGTACTATTCTTTTGTTATCTGTTATACGTAAGGAGTTTTGGATAATTAACGCTAAGTCGGCCATTAAAAAGGAAATTTGGAAATGCATTAAGTGTTTCAAGCTCAAGGGAAAAACAGCAACCCAGGTGATGACTGATTTGCCGCGTGCTAGAGTAATGCCATCACGAGTGTTTTCAAAAACCGGTCTAGACTTTGCAGGACCCTTTCTAGTAAAACCGCGATCTGGCCGCGGGGTTAGAACCTTAAAAGTTTACACTTGTATTTTTGTGTGTTTAGCCGTAAAGGCTGTGCACATTGAAATTGTTGGCAATTTATCTGCAGACTGTTTTATAGCTGCACTAAAACGATTTGTGGCGAGACGAAGAAAACCAAGTGAGATATTTTCGGATTGTGGGTCAAATTTTGTAGCTACAAATAAAGAAGTGAATAGAGTTATTGCACGTCTCCAGAAGGAAGAACCCGTTTATTATTATTTCGCCAACGAGGGAATTAAATGGAAACTTTAATGCGCCTTCCGCCCCTCATTTTGGAGGAATTTGGGAGGCAGCTGTCAAATCCGCTAAATCTCACCTAAAACGTACAATAGCAGACCAAAAATTGACTTTGGAAGAATTTTCAACGCTAACGACACAAATTGAATCTTGTTTAAATTCCCGACCGTTGAGCCCTTTGTCAGAGGATCCATCCGAAATGTCTGCTCTTACTCCTGGGCATTTCTTGGTTGGTACATCGCTTTCTTCAATACCAGAAGAAAATCTTCTCAACGAAAAAATTCCCCCTTCTTATCGCTGTAAATTAACTCAACAGATTTTTCAGAGTTTCTGGAAACGATGGTTACATGAATATGTTTCCGCGTTGCAACAGCGATCCAAATGGGTACGAGAACAACCAAATATTAAAATAAATGATTTAGTTTTAATTAAAGAGGACAACGTTCCTCCTCTAAGGTGGAGGTTAGGTAGAGTAATGGAAGTTTTCCCTGGTTCGGATCAGAATGTGCGAGTTGTTAACATAAAGACCGATACTGGATTTTTTTCGCCGACCAATTCCTAAAGTAGCAGTTTTGCCTAATATGGACTGATGAACTTTAGGTGACTATTACTAATGGATTGGTAAATAATTATGTTTTGTAAAAAGGCTTCTTTACATCTGTTTTATTATTCTACAAACTTTAATAATGTGTATTTCATATTTGTTGCCAGTAATGTATACTTGATAGTAGTTAGTTCTCAATTGTTTTTTTTCTATAGTTTATCATATAATTTTTGAAACCATATATGTTTCAATGTGGTCCGGTATGTTAAAGCGCCACCTATGTTTAGTTAAAAACCTCTGGCTGCAACCAATTCAGGGAGTTTAAGGTCAGAGCGGCTGAAAGAATGCTGCTCTCAAGTGTATGAAATTAATCATAATAAAAGTTATACAGTCCACTTTTGTTGTAGTTCAATGGTTGTGTTGTGTTGCGTTGCAGAGTAGAGCCAACCGCAAGAAACCAGCTAATAGAAAAAGATAATCTTACCTAGAGGTAAGAACAACAGTACACTTACTACTTTAAAATATTTCCATCAATACTTGAAATTTCATGAGATAAACCTCTTTTCGTTTTTTTTTTTTTTTTTTTAATGATTTTACTTAATTCTAACTCAGAACTGTTATTTCAACACAAACTTTTTATTAAACCATGCATTATATCATAAAAATTGCAAAAACCTTTTATAGTAAGGACATTAAAAAATAGTAGCTAATCATTTACTCACCTAATTTTCCAGGCGTGATGTCATATTGCAAAGTCCCATCCTGTATGAATACGGGATTAGAGCATAACTCCTAGAACAATGAAGAAGGATAAACTACATTTCATTCCATATTTTGTTTTTTACATAGAAGTTAATTAAGATGTATAAATTTTGAGTTTTATGAGATGAAAATGTAAGTTTTCATCTCATAACTTTGAAAAACCAAGCCTATTGAACAACGATTAATTATTAAATATGCTTTTAAGTTAGAATGAAAATATGCAGCAAATATGTAGCATTCACATGATAAACAACACTGGTAAACAAGGTTTCTGTTCCTCAATAAGTAAGTGGTTTATTTTTATGTTTTAAGGGGTGTTGAAAAATAATATGACAATAAAAATATTCCATCATCCACAAATTTTTGAAAAATCCAAAATCTTTAAAATTTTAATTTAATGACATTTATTCAACTTATGTACAATATTTTTTTCATTTACTATTTTAAATAAACAATTACAAAGCTTCAAACTTATATAAAAACACAAAAATATATACTGCTTAAAAAGTTTTCGAAGAATAAAAGATTTTCTAAGAAAAAATAATGATATTTGTAAAAAAAATTCTTTAATTTCATACTAGAAATGCCTTAACTGCAGATATTCTCTTATAGGCCCTATCACAAATTTCTCTAATAAAATTCCAACAGAATCCCAAGCATATTAGGAGTGAACTGTCCCTTATATCGCGCTTCAATTGCATAAATATCCTGGTGGAAGCGTTTCCCATGCTCGTCGCTCACAGCTCCCATACTTTCAGAGGGAAAATTTAAGTGAGATACCACAAAAAAAAAAAAAAAAAAAAAAAGACTCAATGACATTGAACAGCTTAATTTTCTGTAACTTTTTAACAAGTCTTTAATTACTTTTTCATATTTAAGACTTCTATTATTTCCTAAGAATTGTGTCACATCATTTTAAAAATCAAGCCATGCTGTTTTTCCTAAATCACTTAAACTAGATTCAAAATTTTGGTCCTTCAAAAGCTTTTCAATTTGTGGGTCAATGAAAACACCCTCCTTGTGAGTGATAGGAACTGTTCCTACAAATATTTAAGTCTACACCCTTTTTTATCCATTACTTTAGCAAAATTCTTCATTAATCCCAACTTTATGCGTGAAAGTGGAGACTTTTTTTTAATCAATTAGAAGAACGTTTTGGATTTTTGTTTTCACGTGCAATATATTGTCTGCGCTCTAGCCATTTCTTTTTGATGTAATGTTCATGTTTTACTCTGCATCCCACTTGCTCAGAAAATAGCAGTATTTTGTATAATCAAGATGTAGACAAATGAGAATGGCAATTACTTTAAAAAATTTACATATGCTCCAATTATGATGCGAGTAGTCGATTTCATGAAGTAATATCTTCATATTTTCGTAATATTCTTTCAATGTCCAAAAACAGGCTATGGAAACCGATGACAGGGCATTTCTACGCACCGAAAGGCAACTTCAACTACCGCGATCTTGTGTGAAGACGAAATGATATGGAACGCCTAGAGCCGTCTGCAAGGTCGCAAACTTAAAATTTATCAAAGTGAATTCAGTTTCCACTCTCTTGTTACATCCTCTATTGCTGTGATGAGTAAAAAAATATGTCTATGGATCAAATGCAGCTAAAACAAAAATGTAGTACACTTATAACTGCTATAAGATAGGCTATATAATCCAAAACGTATAATTTTATTCCACAGATAAGAATCTAAAATTTCTGCATTTCCTGTTACCTTAAATTCAATATTTTTAAGTTTCTTTTATGGAATTGCCTTTACTATTACAGCCTTCACTGTTGTCGTAAATTATACTCCTCTAAAATGATCTTCACATCCCTGAAAAGGTGATTTTCATGCCTTGCTATATCTCTGGTTGACATTAATCTCACATAATGAAATATTAATGTCTACTATAGTCCAAAAAAATCGTATTTTAAAATTAACTCCTTTCGAAAAGAAAAAACATAGAAGGGGAGGGGGTAGATTTCTTTATTTTTTAAATGAATGATGTCATTACAATGTATATTTCATTGGTATAAAATTACCCTCTTCTAACACAAAGTAAATCACCTATGACCTTCTAATTAACTTGATAAACGTTATAGGGGAGATACGGGCAAGATGGGGTGGCGGGCAAGACGGGGCACCCGGTCTCTTATAACCTTCTAGTCGCGCGAACACGTTCAAACTCGCACAGACGATGTGGCACCACGACGGCTTCCAGTGCACTCTCGTATGTGATTCGTGCGACACGTATTTTTTAGGTTATCGAAACAAAAGTGATTTCGCCAAGTTTTCTTCTTATTTTCGCAATTCGTTTAGTACGTGTTTAATATACAAGTAATAGTAGTGTAAATGAGATAAGAGTTTATCCGCATGCGCCGAATATTACGCTAACAGGTAAAAACTGGTTTATTTCTGTCTTGTGTGTTGTTTATTTTGTTTTCTTTTTTAAATACATCAAGACCCATGAGGGCAAGATGGGGTATGTGTTCCCCGTCTTGCCCGCTCTAAGTTTTTATTACGGTTCGAGCTTTTGTGTTGATTAATGTTGATGTATCTCTCGCTCTATATGTATGTTTGTGATTGTATATATGCATGTGGCTTGGCTGTGTAATGCATAGGCGGACTTGTTTGTTTTAGCATGGTGAAAACATACAAGAGAAAGACAAATAGAGGCGAGTGGCCGGAAGAGAGCATGGAAAAAGCTGTTAAAGCTGTTTTAGAAGAGAAAATGGGGTATATGCTAGCAGCAAAGACATTTTCAGTTCCTCAGACTACTCTAGAAAGAAAAGTAAAAAAAGCTCGGGAGAACTTGGCCCTATCTCCATCTAAAAGTATTAAAGTAAAGGTTTCATTAGGACCTAAGCAACCTGTTTTCACAGAAAAAGAAGAGGACGAGCTTTGTGGCTATATATTGGACATGGAGACTAGACTTTACGGACTTACAGCCAAAGACTTAAGAGCATTAGCGTACAATTTAGCAGTAAAAAATAATAAAGTCCATCCTTTTAACGTTCAAAAACAAGAAGCCGGCAAAGATTGGTTTCAAGGGTTTTTGAACAGACACCCAGACATGTCAATAAGAAAACCCGAAAGCACTTCTGCTGCACGTGCTGCCGGGTTCAACAGAATAGTTGTTGATCAATTTTTTAATTTTTTGGGCAATATCTATGACGAACACCATCTTACACCAGACCGCATTTATAACTGCGACGAAACTGGTGTTTCAGTTGTACCAAAGACTAAATCCAAAATTATAGCAAAACGAGGCCGAAAACAAGTAGGGGCATTAACTTCTGCAGAAAGAGGTACTACAATCACAGTAGAGATATGCTTCAGCGCCAGTGGACAATACATGCCCCCTATGATGGTGTTTCCCAGGAAGAGGATGGATCCACAGTTAATGCTTAATGCTGCCCCTGGAGCATGGGGAGTTGTTAGTGACTCAGGCTGGATGACCACGGAGTTGTTTCTTGGATGGTTTAAACAGTTTGTGAAATTTAGTGGGGCCACAGTAGATCGACCTGTTTTGCTATTATTGGATGGCCATAGCACCCATACAAAAAACATCGATTTAATAGATGAAGCTCGAGTCAATGGGGTAATTATTTTATGTTTCCCCCCACATACAACTCATCGTCTTCAGGTCGCCGATGTTGTTTATATGAGACCGTTGAGCAATTATTACGATCGGCAAATTACGACCTGGCTTCGCAGCAATCCAGGGATGGTTGTAACAATGCGGCAAGTTGCAGAAATTTTTGGAAAGGCATTCATAGAAACATCTACCATGGCAACAGCTGTAAATGGCTTCAAAAAGTGCGGAATTTGGCCTTACGATCCGACGGTCTTCTCTGAAACCGACTTTGCTCCTTCGTTGGTGACTGATATTCCGCTCACTCAAACACTGACTTCAGCGACCACAAATGTAGCAGTCACAGCACCTGCTGAGTTAGAAACGCAGCAAGTTGACGTATTACCTGTGCTGGATACCAGTGAAGCTGCTATTACTAATGCAACTACATCTCGTGCCTCACTTCTATCTACCGGGGTTGAAACAGAGGCAATTCGCAAAACCATTAATAATGTTCCTGTAACAGCTACTTTTCACGAGACACCTACGGTGACTTCTGCTACCTCGTCGAGTCCTCAACCTGGATGTTCCACGTGGGTTGATGATACAGAAATAGACAGAAGACCAACTACTCCACAACAGTCAACATTTTCTGTTGTTAATCCACAGCAAATATTACCCCTTCCAGCAAGTCGTAGATCTTCACGCGTGACTCGTAAACGAGGAAGAACAGCCATTATTACTGAGTCACCGTATAAAAAAGAACTGGAAGAAACGATTAAAAGAAAGCAGGTCACGGAAGAGAATAAACTAAAACGAAAAGAAATTAGACAATTAAAATTGGAGAAGACGAAAACGAAGGATAAAAAAGGAAGACCCAATAAAAGAGGAGTCATAAAAAAGAAAAAAACGATAGATAATCGCAAATCATCGGATAACAATAGTGATGCAGATATTGAAAATACCCCTTGTTTGTACTGCAGCGGTCTTTATTTAGATTCCAATGAAGGCTGGATCAAATGTTCTCTCTGTGGTACGTGGGCACATTGCTCTTGTGCTGGAGTGGATGATGAGGACGATGAAGCAACATTCTCCTGCGAATTCTGTCAGGAAAAGTAGGTGAAATGCTGTACCCCATCTTGCCCCTAGGGGTACCCCATCTTACCCGAACCAGAGGGTAAGACGGGGTGGTGGGGCTTTTTTTACTTTTATATCTCTAAAATAATAACTACGCTATGATTGTTCCTAAAATTATAAAAAAATTAAAAACTGATTACCAAAGGAAGATTTTGAAATAAATATGATTGTTTAAATGCAATGGTTTCAGTTTTATTGCCCTTTAAACGTTAGATATCCCATCTTGCCCGCATCTCCCCTAGTAACGAGAAATACCTATCACAAACTAATCATTGCGATGTAAATTTTCATGTTTCGTTACAACTCGTATACGATGAGTTGATGACGGAAGGTAATGTGTCACCAATTGAAGTCTGAAGAAGAAACATTTATTCACAAAAAAAGTTTTACATGTGTAGTAACATTAAATATGTCAAAATGCAATTTAGTGAATAAAATAAAATCGAATAGAAATATTTTGATCAAAAAAGCGATAAAAGGGAGATCTATTGAGGGCAAATTTTTCTCATTTGGCATAAATTTTCAGATTGAGTCCAGAAATCATTTACACTGCCTTGAAGCGATCGCTGGATTCACCAGATGCGTGACCCAGACAGACCTCTGAAAGAAGAAACGTTCTCTTTTACAGCCATAAACACTATTTCCGCACCTTTCGGCTACAGAGGACCTACATATTTCTCTTAATGAATCGCATGATCTTCATCTTCCTAATGAATGTTTCAGAGAATTTATCGCAGCTTTCTTCGGAAAAAGAATTTGGTTTCTATAAGCTGTGGTTTTTTTCACATGCGCTAGGATCATGACAGGTATTATAATGGAAGAAGATATACTGCTTTTGGTGCTATAACAAATTTCTTGACATGAGTAGTTTTCTTCTGTATACATGATACAGAAGTGGTTTAACACATTTAAGGGAGTTTTTTTTTCATAAAGTTGATAAATAAATCACATTTTCAAAAATTTTGCGATTTGACATTTTTGAACTCAAATGGAGAAAACCAGGCGCAAACAATAGCTATCTATAAATTGTCCAGTTATCCAGAACGTTTTTTAAATTGACTCATTTTCAAAAAAAAATTAAAAAGTTTTTTTTTTTTTTTTGAATGAATGATGTCATTACAATGGGTATTTTATTGTTCTAAATTAATCCTCATTCAACCTATGGTAAATCCCCAATGCTCTTTTAATTAGTATTATGAGAGTTATTATAGCTTATATTGCAACGAAAAATATTTATCATAAAATATAAATTACCTCTCTTAATACATTATCTGTTCTGGCATAGTTTTTATGTTTCATTACAACTTGCATACAGTTGTATCTGGTAACAATAGTTATCACTTGCACTGGTTTTAATAAGAAAACCAACGCAAGCAATAGTTATCTCAAAAAATATTATTATCATCATCATTATTATTTTAATAGTCATTACGTTTTCGTTAAGCATTGACATCAAGCGAGCAGTAAGGAGATTTTGGGGATTAAACTTCTCAGAACTCTTTGTTTTAAGTCATTGTGTCAATCCTAATATATTGCTGTATCATACGACTGGTATGATCAAAACCCTCTTAGAAAAAAATTCAGGATTCTGTAATTTTTGTTATAATAAGAGTAAATTCACTGACGGCGCTCAAATCTGGATATCTTTTCATGTTATTTAATTTTATCTCATTCTTGGTGAAATGTTTGCTTTCGAGAGAATTAGTTTAAATATTTATTAGTTTAACACCCTATCCAACGGCAGCAGCACATCCATCGCTGAAGCAGAATGCCTCGACACCAATTCAAGGGCGCCCATACGCAAAATTATAAGGGGGGGCTCAGAGATTTTCCCCATGGTGTAACAGGATATTCTCCCCATGGAAACTGATTTCAGTGCAGATTAGAGTTATTAAAATTTGACATTTTTAGTAACTTTTTCATTAACGGCTGGAGAAGAAATGTTTTTACATTTTTGCAAAGAAAAAAGTACTAAAAGCAAGAAAGTTCTCATTTCTAAGGGGGCTTGAGCCCTCACGTGCCCCCCCCCCCATATGGGCGCCCTTGCACCAATTCCTGATTTCTTATTTTGAGGAGTAAGAAATGGTGTGACATGTTGTCAAGTTATCTCTAATTTGAACAAGGAAATGTCCTGGTTTTCTTCAATTTTACAAAACCAATAAGGGACAATTGACTGTTGGAATTACCCTAAAAGGCGATTCTCTTCTAACATCCTTTGCACTTAAAATCCAGCGTGTAATTCAACTGCTCTGTAAAGAGAGGTTTGAGGATTTCTCTTTCGATATGCTAACTTGGGAAACTTCGAAAATTACTCCGGCTAGGCAAAAAACCATTTAAGTTGGCGATCTTGTGAGATCAATAGCGACACAAATAGGAGTAATTTCATATTATTAAAGAAAACTTATTTATGCAGGACGGAAAATTACACATCTGACGTAAATTATGACTTTCATGCTTTAATGTCCAACAGTTAACTATTTCAAAAAACGGAATATCTAATCAAATGAAATTTTATACATTAAAAAAAATACTGCATATTTTTTAATTTCAATAAATAATAATACTTTGAAATATTTTTCTGTTGGTATTTCGTTAATTGTTTGTTTTAATATCCTACTTTTGCTGAATGAATTAAAAAGTATGTTTAATATTTTGCTTCGAAAATGCATTGGACTCTTAGAGATTTTAAAGATGATTTCAATCTTGTAATGCCGCACACAATTTTGAAGACTATGTTATTGATATCTTCAAAACAAGAATGGGGTCATTTCCAAAATTTTAAAAGTATTTTTTTCTGAAAAAGCAAGCTTAAAAATATAGAATCCGACCATATTTTAAAAAATTTCTTTAAGTTTAAGATTTTTAAAAAATTGCTTTAATCGGTGCTCTTTCATCGATTAACGCTTCTGCCGATGACATCACAAATGATGAAATGCCATTCAGTGTTGCCATTCACGGTGCAAAATATTCAATTCGCATCTTTACTCACGTGTATTGGCAACGATGTGGTTGATAGAAAGCGTAGAGCGCAATTGTAATTCGCTTCTTGATTATCATAACGTGGAAATGCGGTAGAAAGATGAGCCATAGTGCATCATTTGTGACGTCATAAAGACCACGCCTTGTTTAAAGAATCGGACATTTTAAAAAATTAATTAAAAAATAACTGTTGGGAAAATGAAAGTATTTTCTGGGTCCATGTTATATTTTTTTCGTTTATTCTATCAATTTCACAGACTAAAAGTACTACTTTTGACTGAAGGAAACAACCCTATTTATTGGACCACAAAAGAAGCAAAGCAGCTTACGAGTACAAACGAAAGCATACAAATATACCAGATACCTTCTAGTTTCTTTTGTTTTATAAATGAAACAAACCAAGCTAAAGAATAGATACACATAAAACGCCTACCATTTTTGTCTTCAGATAAACGTGACCGTATCTCAGCAATCTTACAGGATCATTAATACAAATCGATACAGATGAATTCCAAGTATAAAGCATGCACATACAAAATTCAATGGCAGAATAAAATGGTCCGATGAAAACAATAGGAATAAGTTTGATTATCTATGAATAAATTCTTCTCAAGACGCTCGTGTGCGCAATTGGAGATGAGAAGATGCACGGTTTGTAGCTTTAAATGGCAACAAGGACGCTTTTCAAGTGTTACGTGGGCTTAATAAAAATAATAAAACATAATATTGTAGACACTCGATTTTACGAACTCTCTCCTCTAAAAAAGTTTTAAAATGGGAGTTCGTAAAATCGAAACGCATCGAAGACCACATAGGGGAAAGTGGGGCAAGGTGAAATAGTTAAGATAACTCACTTTATTCAATGTGAACAAATTGGAAATTTGTTTTGAAAGTTATAGTAATTAAGGAGAAAATAACGTATTTTATAGTAAAATTTGCATTGAAACATTATTTTAAAATTTTGCAGTTAATGTGTGCCTTCAAAAAACAGTGGAAAGAGGCAAAGTGAACAATAAAATATTTTTCTAATAAAATAGTTCCTACTCGATGTCTAAAAATATTTTTGATCAAATATATGAGTGAATAAAAGAGGAAAGGAAGAAATAAATCGACAATGAAGCAATAAACGAATGAATGAATAAAATTATGAATTAATATATGTGAAAAAATAAATGAGTGCGTAGAGTAGTGAATCAATAAGAAAATAAGTGAATGAATGAATAAACAAGTAAAATTGTAAAGTGAAGAAATGTCTACAAATTAATTAGTTTATTAAGTAATTGATTTGATAATAGTTTATTAAGTAAACGAAACGAAGTATTTCACTTTGCCCCATGCACTTTGCCCTGCATTCACTCGACTATTTGAAAATATTTAAAACAAAAATAATGTTAATATTAAATAAATCAATATTGCACCGTATATTAGAAAGCCTCAATTAATATTTAAAACCGTAATTTCAAGAACTTTTTCCTTTTATAATTGCAAAAGTAATTTTTGACTTTCCACAAAATATTACAATATGAGTATCAACTTTTGAAAATGGCTTTTATTTTCAGGGATACCTTTTTCCTGACTGGACTAGACGACTTGCGGTACTACATGCTTAAAATATTACCAGATAGATGGCACTAAACACAGAGTGAATATTTAACGATTTCACTTTGCCCCGCATTCCCCTACTACGTAAGGTATGCATATTTGCATTATAAGTTCTATCAATATTAATAGATATTTTACTTTTTGTTTTGTGACAAATAACAAAAGTGTCTTAACACAGGCATCCAGAAATGTAGATCGTAAGATCTAGATCTGCTGATGTGAAAAATCACCCCTGTAAACGTACGAATTTCGTTGAAAATGAAAAAAATTTACTCCTATATGAGTATGACTTCCGTTGAAAATGTCAAAATTGTCCCCTGCTTACGTATAATTTCCGTTGAAAATGTAAAAAAAAATTCCATTTTTTATGCATATTAATTCCATTGAAAATGTAAAAATTCACTCCTGTTTTCGTATGAATTCCGTTGAAAGTAAAAATTTATATAAAATGGAAATGAAGTACAAGAACACCCATGTAAATAAAGCCCTGCTTGGAATGTGTTTCTGCCTGAAGGAGAGCCTCAAGAGCGGCATGGAAAAGAATGGGGTAACAAGGTCAAAAACGCAACAAATCTAAGCTCTTCCTACCATGAATGAATAATCAAGGAGGTTCCCTACGTGGTAAAGAAGCTGAAGGTCAATAGATCCAGAGGCCACAGTTCTCGCGGAAAGGTGACGCTTCGAGGGAGTTGTTTCATCGCGCAATTATATGAGTTTGCATCATTTGAAATTAATTTAGCAGTGCTTTACTTGAAGCACTATAGACTCCATTTTCACGAGAAACGAATGTGGTTTTGAATTCAGTTTCCTTATCTTTCAAATGATGGAAATAACTTTTGTTTGTTTTAACAGCTTGAGAGTTTAAGCACTGGGTATGATGCGTCTGCGAGGAGCAACTTTTGCGGAGATTTAGAGTTCAGTATAGTATTTTAATTTTGTCACGCAAAAATAAAGAGAGAGAGAGAGAAAAGAGTATACTTAAATTCCTTCACTTGCACACGACAACTAATTCACATGAGCTGAAACATAATAAATGAATGAAAATTATGTGTGCGTGTGATTTTTTTGTTTTTTCTGGATTTTAATTTACAAACGACACCTGTCGGGGTTAAATATAGGAGCTTTATATGATAAAAAAGATAGGTACCACATGTAGAATTTTTCTAGAAAAAGAGCATGAATAAAAATATGAAGTTTCACTGTAGGGTTGCCTTTTTTTTTTTTTTTTTTTTTTTCAAAACGAATTTCAACTGGAGAGCCAACAGCCATAACATTTTGATGCTGCTCCCTAGCAAATATCTTTCAAGTTTTTGAGCATCAATTCAGCTTCAGTCTCGCATGCAGAAAGAATTATCTGTTTTCTACCAAGTCGAGTAAATTTTGAGTTGAACGTTTTGAAGCTTATTGTGAAAAAAAATAATTAAGTTAAAAAAGAACAAATATATAAAAAATAGTAGAATTTTATCTTTTTTTGAGAGTTGTATTTGTATGAACTGAAATGTTATTAAATTTTTTTGCACGTTAAAAAAAATCCAAACTTGGTGACGGGGCAAGTTTACGCGTTGACGTCTCAGCACCTTAAAGCACGTTCTTACTGTGTCTTACTTCTAAACGCGCCCTGACACTTTTTTCGCTTCGAATTCTCTAAACGTTTTACTATTTTCAGGTTATTTAGTTTTGAAAATCACCATTTATATTTTAATTGAGTTACAAATTCGTATCTTATAGCTTACAATCATGTAGTACTGTCTTCATGCCCGTTCAGCTTTTATTTTATACACTATTCAATCTCTAATAAATTTGCTTTATTTTAACCATGGTAAGACATTACGTTCAAAACACCAACAGAATCACGTTAGGTGTCAAAATAAATATGCGCAAACGTGCCTCGTGTCCGGGGCAAGTTTACGCTACCGAATTGGAGGCAAAAAAATGTTTTTTTAAGGTTAAAACCACAAACTGAGCAACAACTGAATATACCAATTTTGACTCCTTAACTGCTTCATAAAGCCGCAATGTCTGAAATTTCCTAAGTTAAAGAATAAAATTTAGAAAATTCATTGAAAAAAACCGCGTAAACGTACCCCGGTTTACCCTATATACTGTTGCACAGTAATAAAATTGCTTGCCTTTAACTCTATGAAATAGTGCATTTCAAAATCAAGAAGAAGAGAACGAAGAGTTTTTCTTTCATTTTACCCACACCAAATTCAGTGCATGTTAAACATGAAATAGTGATGCCTTAACATTTTTCATGTTCAAAACAATAGTTCTTTTTAGAAACAATAATACATAGGCCGTTTTTCGTGAATCGAGTATGTATGAGGTGGAAAAAAATAAGTACAAAAATAATTACTTCAAAGAAGCATCATAAAACTTTTTTTTATTGAAATCTTTCCATGATCTCGATATTTTCAAAAGTATCAACAAACCACTTCTATTAACTGTGATAAAGAACTTCATATTTCTTATTTTTTCCCTTTAGTATGAGAAGTGCGGAAATCTTAACACTTACTTCTCTAATTCATCCCTGTAATCAAAGTAGGCTGAAAATTTTCTTAAACTTTATTCTGATGGTATTCATTGAGGAGAAATTTTTCTAAAGGGCTTTGAACTCCAAAGGAGGAAAAAAACTGCATTTCAGTTGCGAGAAAACTGAGAGGAGAAATCACTTAGGAGTTAAATACATTTTCTAACTCAATTTTGAAGATAAACATTTTTAACGAGTAACAAGAACTAATACGATTTTTGGAAAAATATAAAAAGACGACCTCATATTAAAATGAATCGTGGGTCTGAACACGTATAAAATTGAAATGCACTTTATTTTTTCTGGATAACATGGGACAGCGTGGAAAAAGAACGATAATCATAGCGACTAAGTTTTGCAAATCGCAAAAGCAGAATCAAGAGGGAAAAATTAAAATCCTCTAAAAAGACTTGCTTCTAAAATCAATAACAAAAATATTATTTTTTATCAAGTAGAAACTGGCAGCAGACAGGAAATTTAAGTCATTGAGCATTCTCTTCTTATCTACCAACAAAGAAATCGTTACCGATCCAGAATATTAGTAACGAATTACGATTAGAACTGCATTTAAAATTTACAATAGAATATAAGGTTTTTTTTTTTTTTTTGTAATTCTAAAGACTAGGGTAATGGCACCAATAACAGACATGCTTAAGGCATCGCTCTCAGGTTAACTCAATTTTCTGAGCTTTTTAATGTATTTAGACTTTTTAAACTATTTTTCTCTCATGCAACTACATTTCATCTAACTTTTGGATGCTTCTGGATCCTCTGAATTAGTTATTTCTATTTTCTTTGCTCAATTCCTAAAAAAAGTCCGACCCTCAGTAACAGACACCGAGAAATCTGATGATATCCAGTGACAGATAGGATGAGGAAAGGATAAATAAGTGACAAAATTCTCTTTTTCTCTTCAAAATGTGCAAAAGTTCTTTATTTTTAGAACTAAAACCTTATTAAATTCAAATGAACATGAAACACCAGCTGATCTCGAGGTGGCTATTCATCACCTTCCACTACTGCCTTGTAAATACCAATTGGCTCATAAAATTCACTCCGATAACACTATATGGTTGCATCGTTGCATCGTATTCATGGACCACAGCAACATCAATTTTACCAGCCGAAAATTCTTATTATTTAAATCCAAACTTATAAATGTCTGTGACCGGACCCTTGTCTGTTACTGGCGCCGTTACCCCTTGTGTAAGCTTGTTTTGAACTAAAAAGTAGAAAATAAATTAAGTATATGATTTCTGGATTATAATACTCAAAAATTGCAGTTAATCTTAATGTCGAAATACTTCGGTCAATTTTAAAGCAGCCAATAAAATTTTAATAGATTTGAGAGAAGTAGGCGGTATACAGCTTTGTTTGGATTATTCATTGTTTTTGGCAACAATTTAAAAAGCGAAAGTATACTAACTTAATAATCACTATTACTTTTCATTGTTTTGGCAACAATCAAAAAGCGGAAGTAAAACGCAGTCATTATGACAGAGAAAGTAAGCTAAAAAATTGTCTTTAAAAAAGGTTGTAATTTATGTTATATACAAGGTGTATCAGAACAGCGTTTGCAGACTTTCAGGGCACATAGAGTACACCTAAATGATGGGAAATCACATAGCAATGCATGGTCGGAAACGCTTTTCTGACGCGATAGTGACGACACAAAGCACAAGAAATATAGGACGCGAATAAGAAGAGAAAACATGTTTATTATTTTTGATTCAGCAAAAATACTGGTTTCGTCTGGTGTACACGATAGATATTGTTACGTAAAGCAAAGCATCAGATGACGGTGTATGCGCACACGCGGTTTTTGTTACACCAGGAAGTCCGGAACATGCCCAGTAGTTACGTTAACGTTCAATATCCAATGCGCCGTAGATGTGAGGCACCCATCACGGCCCGGGGTGGTCGTAATTTCGAACACATACTTGGATGACGATCATTGGCTCCTTAATGTTCTTTTTCTTTAGTTTTTGTTGTACTAAGGATAAAAAATATGTTTTCTCCCCTTAATCTTCTGTTTTCTGTGCTGTCTTTCTTGTTCTTAGTGTCATCACTATCGCGTCAGGAAAGTGTTTTCGACCATGCATTGCAATGTGATTTCCCATCGTCTAGGTGTACTCTATCTGCCCTGAAAGTCTGTAAACACTGTACTGATATACCCTGTATAATTTGGAAGCTTTAAGCAATTTAACCATGTACAGAAAAATCTTTTAAATGGTACCAATATTTGAAAATGCATAAATAAATTTTCACTACCAAACATGCGAAAGATGCTAATTTTCACTGTTTTTAATTAAATTTTGGGTATTTAAAAGTTCTACAAAGACGAGACACAGCTAAGAACGCTCGATTAAGTCATCCTTAGTACAAAAAAAATATATATATCAAAATCGGTTCATCCGTTTAGGATCTACAAAGTCACAGACACAGAGATAAACACAGAAAACTTATGTCCCCCTTCGTTTTTGCATGAGGGGTTAAAAACTGCTATTATCAAAATTTTTATTTCTACTTTTTACGTTCAACTTTGCATAAGGTACTCATTTATTTTACTTGCATGGAACATTTACCAGTTCAACTTACCACTTACCAATTTATTTAAACCAATTCAAAAACATCAAATAATACGCAACGGATATCATAATGTATAAGCATAAAAGAGGGATGAGACTTGCTAACAAACCTTTGGTCTTTTCCAATGAAATTGGAATGGGGGTGTTTGGTGGTAAAAAACAGAAGTCTGAGTTGCAGGGAAATCTGAATCCTCAAAAAGTTCACCTTTCTTGATGTGATTTCTTTTAATCTTCTCAAATTCGCTCATTGCCTAAAATAAAAAAGCAATCATATAAGGGTTATAGCTCGTAATGAATACACTTTTGGTTTCACTTTAGAATGTTCAAAAAATGTCAAGTGTTGTATCCAAAGTGGTCGAAAAGAAACTTCCCCTGTGTGGGAAGCGCAAATTTTACATACGGTTCTTTGAAGAAATTCGCTGGAGAATATGATGAATTTTAACAACGCAGTGCTCACGGTTATGGTTACAGTAAGGGAATTTTAGAATTTTTGAATGGTAACATAAATTCATTGTGATCATTCAAGTGATCAACGTAGTAATAAAATATAAATAGCTTTGGAACGATCCCACATGTGACTAAAACTTGTGACGTGTGAAGAACATGTGACGAACGTTTTACGTCGAACGTTTTGTTTTGAAACTTTTGTAAAGTTTTACGTCGAATTGTTGAAGTAAAATTTTAAGACCTAATAACAACACAAGAGAGAAGGAGCTTCAGAGGCGGATTCAGGGGAGGGTCAAAGAGTCAGCTGACCCCCCTATGACAAGAATTTTATTATGATTATTACCAATCTTCAAATTTTTAGATCCGAAATAATAGTACATGGAATCAATGTTGACCTGATTTTTTTTTTTTTTTTTTTTTTTTTTTTTTTTTTTTTTTTTGCTTTGTTCTGTAAGGTATTTTCGCGTCACATTTTAAAAGATTGGCTGGGTTCGTTTGAATGGGCTATTGCTAGATTCAGTTTTTTCGTTCATTTTCGAAAGCACGATCATCTCTAATGAGCTTAACCATTAAAAAAATGTAGGAAGGTGGTATTTGAATAAGTTTTAATCTCATTGGGCGGGGGAAACATTAAAACTTTACCCCCCTTATAAATATTTATGGATCCACCCCTGAGGAGCTTTGATTAACTTAGCCTAATTCACACGTTTTAGACAATAGCAGAAGGATCAGTTAGAGAACAACACCCTGTAGCAACATTTGTGGAGAATCTTTTAATAGACAGTAGGAAGAGTGTTTATTCAGACAGGTGTTCGTATGTGCCAACAAGCACTTTCGTCGCACACCGATCGTTCCAGCCTCATTTGTAAATTTTCAATGCGCTGATTAATTTGCGCAAGGAAATAGTGGGTGATGCCTTTCAAAAATGTCTAAGCTTCCTTACTGTAGTTGCAACTGTGAGCTCTGCGCTGTTTAGAATCATCATAATCTCTAGCGCATACTTTCAAACCACCATATTTGATTCGATCGGTTTAACCGATAGGTCGTTAGGGCTTGATGAGTAGGAAAAGTTTCTTTTGGACCACCCTGTATACTATATGTGTATGCTACCGTGAAAGATCTAAAATGAAGAATATTGACTTTTACCATAATAAAATTAAAAAATTTCAAATATTGGTCTTCTGCCAATATCTTGGGTATGTTGGTATTCACCGGTTGATGTCAACATTTTCCAGGTTTCGGACTTTCACAGCAACATATATATATATATATATATATATATATATATATATATATATATATATATATATATATATATATATATATGTGTGTGCATGTGTGTGTGTGTATGAACAAAGATGATTTATTATACAGTACAGTCTTCAAATCTTTGCGAACATCAATCAATCGATGGCGAAAAAAAAACTAACACCAATCAGCAAAATTTTACTAAAAGATTTCTGCCTTAAGGTTTGTAAATAACAGTACTCAAAACATAATAATCATCTTTCACATATCATTAAATCAATAGAGTCATTTTAAAATGCAGATAACACTAAAATGAACACAAGCACTAATATTAAATAAAACATTTTAAAAAACTCCACTCGGACTGTCCCTTGCCTTATTTAAAACTGAACCTCACGGGCCAGAACACATCTATAATTTAAACTTACTTTAATGTTTTCAAGAAAACAGGGGGAAGAAACATAAATAATCACAGCTAAGTTTTGCTAGACGCAAAAGCAGAATTAAGTTGGAAATTTTAAAACGGTTTTAAAAGCTTTCTTTATTAAAATCAATTACAAGTATTTTATTTGCTAACAAATAGAAATTAGTAACAGAGAAAAATGTTAATCAAGCTTTCTCTCCGTATCTGTCCACAATGAAATCATAACCAATCGTGTGAATAAAGGCTTAGAATTATATTTAAAAATTATTTTAAAAGGTTATAATTCTAGTTCTATATAACTTGCAAGTTCCAAACGAATTCCATCACACACCAAAAAATTCATTCTTTCGATTGGCACTAATATTTTTAAAGTGCAAGTAAGTTTATTAAAGTCCCCCCCCCCCTCCTACTAAATGAATCCTAGCTAAAAACGCTCTCAATAAGCTTACTTTTCGCACAAAGAAGTGATTATCAAAATCCCTTCATCCGCTTAGGGACTGCGATACTACAATCAGGCACACAGACACGTCAAACTTATAACCCTCTTCCATCTCGTAGGTTTAAAATAATTATATTCCACATTTAAACAACGTTTAAAAGTATTTCGCATTACTGGCGGCCTATAAATTTTTAAAAGTTATTTTGCAGATTACTTTTTCTACTTTCAAATGATTTCAACCACAAGCAAACTTAGCTGAAACAAATCGTTGGGAAACATATGGTATTACAAGAGAGTACGAGCTTAACATGAGAAACAGCGCAACAAATAATCCGCACACATTAGGACGATTCTCAAAAAAATGTCCCGTGTTTTTATCTTATTTAAGTAACTATTAAATATGGGATTAACTATTATGCTTTTATAATATATTGAAGCAGGTATTATATTCCCCAACAGCATTGTTTTTGAAAGCGTTGGTTAGCTGGAAAAAATAAAAAACTTAGCGTTAAGCACGGGACATTTTTTCGAGAATCGCCCATTAAGGTCATCATCGCAAAAATGGTTCAAATCATGTCCGACATTTTTTTATCAGTTTCAATAACTTCCACTAAAAATTTTTTTTTAATTCTCAAATTAATTGTATAATCAAGTATCAATGTTGTGCACATAAATGATTTATGACATCTTTAAACATTTTTATTTACTTTCTTATTTTTATTTTATTTTTTTTTTTTTTTCGGAATTAGGTAGGAAGATGTTAGGCGTCCAGTTTCAAACCATTAGGACTAAAAATGTAATTTAAGGTTAGGTTAAAAGGCTTTAACAATATAAAATATCAATTTACGTTACATGTTTCACATTAAAATACTTTTAGCCAAACAGCATGACAAAAAGATCGCTAAAAAAAATAGTTTCTTATTTATTTCTCAATACTGTTTACTGCTACAGCTATTTTGAAAATAAAATAAGCAATTACATTGAATCTGGTAATATTTTTAAGAGGACTGTACTTAGCTAGCCACTTTGAATTCTACAGTCAAAAACGAAGTGAGCTTTATTCTTTTTTTTTTTTTTTTCCTGATAGTTAATTGGAAATACTGAGTGTTATTACTTCCTTTTACAAAAAAGGAAGTATATTATTCGCGAAGAAATTTTCACTCAAAAATCGGCTTTAATTTCCATTTTACTCACCCCCAAATGAATGTTGAGTTTTTTTTCGACCCGACCACACGTACATATGTACCAAGAATGTATAGACGCCCGAAATATCCATTTTGAAATTTCTCGAGTTAATTACAACGAGTTTTCTCGTGACGTATGTATGTGCGTATGTGTGCATGTATGTCGCATAACTCAAGAACGGTATGTCCTACAAAGTTGAAATTTGGTACGTAGACTCCTAGTGGGGTCTAGTTGTGCACCTTCTTTTTTAGTTGCATTCGGGTGTTTCTAAAGGGGTCTTTGCACCTTTTTGGGGGGAATTCATTCTGAATTTCGATACAAATTAAAGTGGTGTTATAATTTGGCGGACACTTAGCAATATATCGTCAGTCTTTTAGTCGCCAACTTGGCGACAAATTTGGCGGTTTTTTTTCTTTTTTTTTTAAATCTGGTTTCAATGTGGCCATTGTTGGTGATATTTAGAGAGTTAGAGAGAGAATCACATTAAAATTGCAATAATAGGTAAATAACATTAAATTGGTGTAAAAGGAAGTCATGTGATGCACAAATCAGCTCGTGTTGTGATATGTTATGATTAAAGCGAAGGAAATTCTTGAACTTGCAAACAGAATAAATTTTCGAATATTTTTTTTATTTTATGTTTCTTCAATGAGCTGAAATTGCAACTTTCTTTTACTATGGAACGATTTTTCAAGACTTACTTACACATTCTGTTTTTAATTCATAAATAGCTGAACCAGTACAATGTATTATTATGGCTGCTACTATAGTACGAAATTTCTTGCTTAAACACCGCTGATGCAAACAGTATTGTAAAGTCAAGCAATGCGACTCGAACCGAACAGTTTCAAACACACTATTAGAATGTTCTGAATAGAAGTTTGAAAGCTTTTAAATTTTAAACCAAGCTGCTCAATTGTTCAATTTTTTTATAAATTTTCATCGACACATAAGATCTCTTGTGGCAACAGCTGAAATTCTCTCATTCTTTTGAAATAAATTTTATTCCTAATTCTTTATAGTTTATGCACTTAGAAGGCTTGTGCCTTAAATAAGCTTTTCTTCAAGGTATTATCATCTTAAAATAATTACTGCAGAGCATCTTAAAATATATTAATCTATCTTGATTTTTGATTGATTTTCGATCTATCTTGATTACTATAGAGCATGACTGGAGGACCGGTAAGAGCTTTTAAAAAAATTTGCGGACCGGTCATGTTTTTTTTTTCCAAATAAAAGAGAGACACCTTGCGTTTGCGAACCGTCGGAAACATATAAATGTGTCTTGCGGACCGGTAAGAGTCCCCCCTCCCCCTCTTAAAAAAAAATCCGCTTGACCAATGGTTGAGAATCGCTGCTCTAGAGAAGGATTTAGATAATATCGTTATTATTTTAAGGTTTGACCCCACGCTTTGTTTACGCTAATAATCGAAGCATTCTCTACGTTCTTCTATAATAAGAACACATTAAAAAATTACCTCACATAATGAGCGCAAAGGTTTTATTAAAATTCTTAATCGTTATCCCGCCAATTGATCTGTAAATACAATCTCAATATTTCGCAATATCTTAAAGCACTTCTACAAGGAAAAGTACGAAAGTCGAAGCTCAGAATAACTTGCACAATTAACAAATGATTCATCAACATAAATAGGCTAAATTAAACTAGTAAAACACGACCTATTTGCTGCAAGAACGCCCTTAGCGTCGTCGACAATTGTGTCTTTCTATGAAGCAAGTGACGCATGGCGCATTTCATTGCCCAGTTTAGACTACACTAATCTTCCTCAGATCTCCCGTAACCATGCACCGTACAAGATAAACTGCGGTTGATAATAATAACGCAACTTGATTCCAAATAAAATTCATTATTGTTCTTAATGATGACAATAAAACTTGCATCAAAGATGTGTTACGAGATTGAAGTTTAGTACTGTGAGGGCAAAGAACTGTTGAGTAACGAAGAGACAGCGTTGTTGTAAAAATTTCATTTCCTGGTTACTGTGATATTTTCTTCAGTTACGTTAACTTTTGATAGATCTTGGTACTTTTAAAGGAATCTAAAATGAAATTTTCTAAAAATTGTAAAGATTGTTTAACTTTTTTTTCAACGGTGCATGCATCTAAAAAATGTTGCGTTGAAATCTGAACTACTATGAAAAGTTTTTAAACCCATTGAAGAGACCATTAGACAAATGTGAAATAAAAAATTTTAAATTCATTTCAAAATTTGCCAACCTTTTAGGCGATTGTTCCAATTTGATTCATTCATGAAAAAATATACTGTCTTGCAATTAAAAATAAGTGGTTTACTTTATTCGATGAAATGATGAAAAAGCTCACTCGTTGTTTATAAAAATATTTTTGGGGAGATCTAAGTTGTATTTACAACATATCTCAAGAATTCCAATCAGAAACTGTATGACAGGTTAGCTGAAGAAATAAGACTCTATCTCATATTCTTCTCTCTTATCTGACACCATAATACCTGTATCAATAGTAAACTTTATAGCCTTATAATGGCAGTGCTTTCTAAATATTTTACTGAATAATTTATTTGTGCTCAAGACACATTTAATTACAAAAAAACTTCTGTAGGAAAAAATATGGATAGATAATTTATCGATTTAGTGATATTAAAACCACTTTGGAATAGTTCAAAATTTAAACCTTGGTATCATTGTAAAAAAAAAAAGTCTTTTGTAATCTACGAAACTTCGAATGCTATCAATAAGCTTTTTAGTCCTGAAATCCAACAAAATTCCAGAATTACTGAGCATTTTTTTCCATCAAAACAAAAAGTAGCTATGGAAAAAAAAAGAATTGTCCTTATGTCTTCCTTTGAAAAATTATGTTTGTCCATTGCCGCAGTACAAAAACTTTTAAAACTTTAGAACTGAAAAAAAAAAAACTTTCTTCTGCCATTTATAGTGTACAGTTTTCAAAGACAAAGTTCAAATTTCCAATGGCTTTACAAAAAATTATGCAGTACAATACTAAACCATTAATTTATTTGGATTTTTTTTTTTTTTTTTGATATATATAGATAGATAGATATATTTCATGTTGTTATTTTTAAGACTTGCTGCTTATTCAGCAAAATGTCATTAAAGCGAATACCAATGCAATGAAATGTGTTTCGGCGAAATAAATGTTCTATGCCGTTTCAAAGTTGCTTTAAAAAAAAATTGAAATTATAGTTTTTTCAGCTCAAACTACGTTGATATTTTTAACTTCGCTGAATTTTTTCTGCAGAATATAAAATAGAATTTCATCTGTATGTATTTATAGCTACTATCAAAATGATCGAACGTGAGCGAAAAGCTCGCTCACGTTCTCATTTCGTTCACATTCAAAGCTCAGATTTTTCGAAACATCCATTTGAACATCGAATATTTGTAGAGCAATTGTTTTGAGCAAATGCTTGTCGTTGCTTTAAATTTATATTCACTACAGATACTGAAATTTAAAATGTGTTTGAGTTAAGAGAAACAAATTTTAAACATATGAGCAGCAACTAATAGAAAAACGAAAAAAAAAATATTTTGTGTCTAAAAACTTTTTTTTTCAACGCAATTTACAACTAAAAGTAAAGTTTAAGCTACAATTATTATCATATTAAGTTTGTTATTTAGTTACACTATAATTAGTGATTGTAATACCAGTATTTGGAGCTATCTTGCAATTTTGTAATACCGGTACTTGATGGGGTAGAATACCGGTATTTTCGGTATTAGCAAAAAATGATAAATAGTTTTTAATTAAAGAGTTTTCAATTTAACTAATATGGTATCTACTGTTATTTTAAATATAAATTTCTATGTCGATGACACAGTTCAAAAATCAATTTATTGAAGTAAAAATTTGACTTCAAAAGCAGGAATTACGCAATATCAATGAATAAAAGGAAAGAAAAGATTACAAAATAATATTTTCATTGCCAGATGGTGTGATGAATCGCATTTTCGTGAGTTTATGTGAACCACGTTTTTGGGTCATTCTCCAAAAAGTGTAACTTTTCTGTCACACGCTTTTTACAGTAAAAACTTTAAGGAACAACTCATTTAGCAATGATTTCTAATTTCATCAAAAATATATCTGTTTAACCCTGAAAACAGTTTTTTAATAATAAATTTTTTTTAGTATATTTTTGGTTCACAACATGTGAATTCTCACCTCCGTGGCATGTCACACACCTTGTGTGACTGTTTATATTGCTTAATACCTTTTTTAATCAAAAGTATGTACTTATTTAATGATTATTCCTTTCACAAGTGACTCAAATACTAATTGTTTAAGTGTATTTATTTTTTTAATATTGTGTTTCAGTTCGTTTTAGTAGGACGAAGAATCATGTTACACAATAAATTCTCACCTCCGTTACCTAAACACAAAATGCCATTCCTCAGTAACACAAGGCAGTAATGACATCAAATTTTATTTTCCATGATACAAGGTGTCCCTTTTTTTTTTTTTTTTTTTTTCAGCCATAGTTGAAGTTGTGAGATTTTTGTCGAAAAACAAGAAGACAGATTTTGCTTTAAAAACTTAATATGGTTATTTTGACTTCGGACCTCCATGAACTTGAATTTCAGGTATGTAAATTAATGTAAAAAAAGTAGTGAACATGTTTTCATATGCTTAACATGTGCAGATTGTAGCAACGAAGAAAAGAAATTTTTCCATGAAAAATGTATCTATTAGGCCTATATTAAGGGAAAGATCCTCACCTCCGTGACAAACCTTATCAATGTCATTATTTCTGGGGTGAAAATAAATGATGGAGGGGAAATACATCAATAATAGGCATTCTACCAAAATTATAAATTGCCGGTATATCTTCAAATTTACAAAATACAATTTTTTAACATACATTTGAACTACTAATTAAGCTGTACTTTAATTAAGAGAGCTTAATATTATATTCCCAGCAATCATTAAAATAACTGATTGTTTGCACAATTAACAAAATTACTACTTTGACACTAACTTTGCCTCTACTTTTAAATACTAAAAGTTTATTTCTTTTTTTTTTTTAGTTCCGTGAACAAGGCATTATTTTATTTTTATTTATGAGTAAAATTATTGAAACTTACTGGGCAATTGTTTATGGTTACTTCTAGTAGGTCACAATTTCATGTAAGAATGAAAAAAAAAAAAAGTTTCGAAATTGAAAAATATTTGCATTCAAAATTTACTTCGTTCAAAAGTCATTTTGTTTGTTTCTTTTTTAAATTTAAGGTTATAATTATTGAAATAAAAAACATGCCTTCGGGCAAAGCAGGTATAGGATTTAATCATGTAGTTATTTATAATTTCTTGACTCGTGTGCTGGCTTAGATTTTCTATTTCAGTAGGATAAGTATAACTTTAAAAAATTACTTTTTAGGATGGCAATTAATTAGTCTATTAATTTAGTCAGTTATTTCTTTACGTTTTATAAACAAATGTGCTGACTTTAGTTTAGGTAAGTACACAACTGTTTTATATATTTTTTTTATAATGGCAGGTAGCTAGTCAACGATTTTAATCATTTATAACATCATATTTGGTTGGAAAATGTATCAAATCACAATTAGTTAAGATTACCCGCTTTGGGCTCCCTGATAGGGCAAAGCGAGTTTTCCAAATATTTGTAAAGTTTGATAATAAATAAAAATTGGGTTTGAAATAATACAATAATCACTTTTTATTTTGAAGTTCAAGAACCCTGCTATGAAATAAAACCGAAATTGTTGCGATAAAAATCCAAAAACTACAATTTTCGAACGTTCTTCGAAAACCTACCCGCTTTGGGCCACCCTCCCCTATACTAACTGATCCAGCAAACATTGTTCTGCCATATAAATATGTTCTCGTGAATATTTTGGTTGTTAATTAAAACATAACGAATATATTTTAGTTTGTGGGGATGAGATCATTTTGACAGAAAGAGGAACGGAGCGCTGTAGACGATGATTTCCGATAAAAACAAAAAAAAAATCATTAACGATTCATTTTTCTCTGCAATGCATTTCATTAACGAAACGAATAAATTCATTGTTAATATCTCAAAAGAAGTTAAACCTAATGTGAAAAAAACGATACACTTTTTATCCTAAAATATGAAAATGAAATAAAGAAAATTAATGTTCTTTTCAAAGAGCAATTGAGTGCACGATATTTTTTGTCAGTCCATCTTTAGTCAACACAAATATGCTGATAAAATGTCAAAAAGACGCCACACTCTGGCAAAATATCGGTATAATTTCGATTTAAATTTTTTGTGTTGCCATCTTCTGTCTGTCTGCAAATGAAATGCTTGTAATCAATTTAAGCAGGGCTTTTACAATGACTTTAAGCAATAGTTTTTACAATGATTTTCAACAATGGTTTTTACAATGATTTTCCACAATGCATTTTGCAATGAATTTCAACAATGGCTTTTACAATGATTTAAAAAAAAAAAAAGCTCTAGATAGGGACACCCTGATTACTTAGCGGTATGAAATATACTTTGCGACCTATTCTTATACTTTCCAAATACACATAAAACATTTTATGAAAATCGGCCGAGCCGTTTCGGAGGAGTTCAATAACTAACACCGTGACAGGAGATTTTTATATATTAGATATTAGAAACGGTTCAGGTATAAATAATAATGATTTAAAAAAAACTACCCACAATACAAAAGAAACAACCACACTCCCAAAAATACATTTTTCAAAACCAACAAGTGGAAGTCCGAATTATTTGAAGATTAAGGATTTCCAGGCAACTAAAGGAGATGTATCGCGCATTATCAACACTACCATCGGCCTGCATGAATTCAGAAAGAATATTTTCAACTGCACGAAGTTCTTTTACCAAAATGAGTTCCAGCCTTAGTGACAATTAAATACTGTCAACTCTCAATGACTCGAAGTCCTAAGAAACCAGCTAAAACGTTCGAGCTATTCGTAGTTCGAGAAAAAAGGAAATTTCCACAACAGTCTCAAGAGTTTAGGACCCGATGACAACTTAGAGATAATGAAATATTCGAGTTATAAGCTTCGAGTTATCGAAAGTCAACCTATATGCATTATATTTCTAGTTGTTCCTTCATTTTACATTGGTTCACAATAAGTAAATAAGGCACTTTTTGCACAAAATAGTAAAATATAGCAGCGAAACATATGTTTTTGAATGTTTTTTGGGAAATTCTGGTACCGGAAATACCGGTATTAATATCGGTATTCCGGTATCACGTAATACCGAATACTGGTATAGTATTTTTGGTCCGGTATTGCATTCCTTATCTGTAGCTAAACTAGCAACTTTGGACTTCCGTTGCAGACGAACTAAAGTTCTATGCAGTATAATCTCTTGACCTGGGTTCATAGCTAATGCAAATTGACCTAAATCCAGAATTTTGTCCAGATCTGCGATGATACTTGCAGATGCATAATATTTCTTGCTAATTTTGATCTTTTATAATGATATTTGTTCCTTCAGTTTATATTTGTCCACAATAAATAAATGGTGCACTTTTTGCACAAAGCAATAAAATATGGCAACGAAACATTGTTTTTTAATATTTTTGGGGAAATTTCTAATACCAGTATTCCGGTATCACATTTAAAAAATACCGAATTCCAGTATTGCATTTTTGGCTTATTATTGCAATCCCTAACTCTAATGTATTATTCTTTATTCCTCTACTGGTTACAAAAATAAATAAAATAACTTTTGCCGAAAAATATTTCTCTAAACCATTCTTTAAAAAAGCATTAGAAAGTGTTAAACAAATGAACACTAAATTTCCCAATAAGCGAATAGCAGGTAAATTTCAGCTAAATTTTATCGCAAAATAAAGGTTATAAAAAACATGAAATTAAGGAATTTAAATAATTATCTTTTAGCATTAAGTAATTTTGCAAAAAAAAATGAATCGTTAATTAATATTATATAACTAATCTTTTTATATATATATAGTGTACTATATCAAATTAATATATATAATGTTCCCTTCTAATATCAGAAGAAACAAAAAAATCATTGTAACGAACATAAAATATGTATCAGCTGCAAAAACATGGAGTAAATATGTAACACAATTTCTCACAAAAAGTATAAAATGCATTACTATTGTAGATATAGAATTATAGTAATGATTTTCAACGTAAATAAATACATGCTTAAAAATATAAGCAACAGTTCTCCCTATATAGTTACAAATGAACTTCTTGTCAATTCTTATAAACTAAAAAGTACTCGTGAAAAAGATTGTCGCGGTTGATTGTCATTGTTGTCATAGTTCAGTAAAAAAGATTAGAAACTTTTGTTTCTTAATGTTGTTTTCAACTTGTACAAAGCAATAACAAAAAAATAAGAAATTTATTATTCTAGATTGTCAGTGCATGCATTTCGAGAAAATGAAAAATTCTGAAACTCGTCATTAAAACGAAAAATGGCTATTTAAAAATCAGAAGAAAACTAATAATAGCTATCGTAATAACAAACATGAAATATGCGTCAGTAACAAATACATGAAGTAAATAAGTAACACAATTTCTCACATACTAAGTACATAAATGCATCATTACCATTGTGGATATTGACTTAAAACAACGCTTTTTAGTGTGAACCATCATGTTTTAAAACACAAACCAAAGTACTCACCCAAACTTCTGCAACTGCTGGGTAAACAGTATCTCCCATTATAATAATTTACTTTTAAGCTTAACCTCAAAACTAAAAAATTAATCTCCAGCCTTTCCAATCAACGCATTGCTGCCCGAATCACTAACACATTCCACAGGTACTCATCATGTAAGCTTTTAGGACAGCGGGTTACGTTTTGCACGGCCAATCTTCAACTCCGAACAGTGGATGTTCGATGCCAAACCCACGCCAGTACCTCGTAACATCCTTTATGAACTATTACCTTGCAGATAAAACAAACAAATTTAAGCTGATGAGCTTTTCAAATGCAAGCTAACTCTGGGCGTTCGCCCTTCATTCCTTTAGACGGCCATGGAGTTTAGTGGATTTTTTTTTTCTTTCTCTCTCTCTCTTTTCATAGTATTATGTCACTTGCGTTTCAACGCCTAAAGATTCTTATGATTGTCTGCGTGTGCATGCAACTTAGACAATTACGGTGTAGAATTGTATTTTGTTTCACAAGGCCCATCCGTGTTGTTAGGTAAAAGCTTTTATTGTGAGAGAAAAGAAGGATAAAACAGTAGCAAAGAGACATTCTGCTCATTTCATTTAAAATGTGTGTCACCAGCTCAATGTTTATTCATCGTAATATTACCGATGTTATGTAGTGACATAAAAGCAAAACTGTTAAAGTTTTTTTTTTTCCTCCTGCATGTTTTTTTTTCTTTTACATGATTCATTTTTGCACTTGATAAAAAATCTAACACAGAAAACTCTCGATTATCTGCGAGCAGATTATCCGCGGGGTGGATTATCCGCAATGTTGCCGTAAAAAGCAAATAACAATGGCTGTCTTATGTCAAAAAATTGTAGATTTAAACACAGTTGTTTTTGTTTTATTTATTTATTCATTTATTTTGCTTTTTCATCGTGTATACATTTTTTTTAAAGCTCTGTTGTGCAAAAATACCTTACATTTTTACTGTACTGAAAAAATTTTCACTGTTTGAAGAAAGTATTATGCATTAATACAGCTAAGTTTTTTAAGAATGACAATTTTTACCTTATTTATCCCCTATTTTAGCCTTTTTGAGGTTTATCCGCGAATTTTATTATCCGCGGCACTTGTGATACCCTCTTCCGCGGATAACAATGCATACATTTGTTTTGTTGTTTTTTTTTTTTTTTTTTTTTTTTTTTTTTTTTTTTTTTTCAAATTCTATTTTGCAAAAATACCTAACATTTTTATTGTACTGAAAAAATTTTCACTGTTTAAAGAAAGTATTATGCATTAATACAGCTAAGTTTTTGAGGAACGACAATTCTTACATTATGTATCTTTTGCATTATTTTTCTCTTGCGAGAAAATAATCCTTGACATTTTCTGGAAGAATGAAATTAATTTTGAACAAGTGAAATATACAAACACAGTGTGAACCATAATGGTGATAAATTCTATCAAAAAAAAAACACTTTTCTAAAAACAAATGGAAGATTGCAGGGAAAAAAGAGGTGTGTAGGCTGTTTTGATAATTAACATTTAACTAGAAAATAGCCCGTCAAGGTATGACGGATGAAAATTGCTTTTACATTTGAGCGTAGTTATTGCCTGTTCGGTGATATTTTGATAGTTTAAATTTTAACCCTTACTCCCGAAGTTATTGCCTGTTCGGTGATATTTTGATAGTTTAAATTTTAACCCTAACTCCCGAAGTTATTGCCTGTTCGGTGATATTTTGATAGTTTAAATTTTAACCCTAACTCCAGTGGATTAATCTTACTCCAGTAGATAGCCTTCACTGTCGACCACTTTTTCATTTCTTCATTCTCCTAAAATGAGAGTTTTGCCTGTAAAACAAGTAAGTTACCGGATCTAAATCAGCCTTGTCAAAATAAAAGCATTTCCCTGCATTTTAAACATTACCAAAACATATTATCAAATTATCATGCCGTGGAGAGAGTTTAATTATTGATGAAGTCGGGAGCGTTACTCGATCATTCGCTATTATATATATGAGAGTAAGTTTGACATTTTGAATTGAAAGAAATCAAAAAAGTATTAAACTGTGTAATATTTGAAAATCTGCCTTTTTTTTCTCCCATTTTCCAAGATGCTTAATTTTTATTTAAAATTCAAAATATGAAAATACGCTTCACAAAATTTTGGAGAATCTGATTTTTAATGCGAAGAGGCACTGATAATATATGTGTGTATCACTATGAAGTTATTTTTTCAGAAAAACTTATTTTTATGTATTATTTTGTGTGTATTATTTTTATGTATTGAAAGCAAAAATTAAATTCAAGAAAATATTTTCTTACACACTCTTGACACTAATGTAAAATTGTACGATTCTGTACAGTTTTTTTTTAAACCAAAAATGTAGGAAGTGTAACATAGAGATGCGGAAGAGGGAAAAAGAAAAAATAATGTAACTTTTTTTGTTCAAAGAATAACCTTCAAACTATAGATTAAAGAAATAATACAAAAGCCTTGCATTTTCCTTGACAGGCATGCAGTAATAATCAAAAGTAATTTATATTCTCATTATTTTGTAATTATGTGCTAACAAGATCAAAATAATTAGAAATAGAAAATTCGAATTTTTTTCACAGTAACTGGGACAACAATATAACTTTTCTAAGAGCACAACTTCTAAGTGTAGTTTTCCATTTATAAGAATTGACAAGAAGTTCCTCCATAACTACAAACCTTTTCTCCCATGCACCTGCATAGACTAGCAACGTTATATAAAAACTATCTTTCGTTTCCAACATATTTCATAAATTATTTTCTACAGAAAAAACAATCATTATTAAACAATTTAATTTTTGAAAAAGAAAACTATTAGCTTTATAGGACCGCTATCAAATTAGTGGTTTCAATCAGATAGACGTTATGTTCAATGCACTCCAGCTATCAATGCAATTTAGTACAAATTCTAGTGCAGTTTTTTTTTTTTTTTTTTTTAATTTAATTTTAAACGAACCAGCGGGGAAAATGTGCAGACTGAGTCACAACAAACATGCGTAAAAAAAAAGTAAATAAAATAACGCATTAACTGTTTTTGCTTGAAAACTCTCATTCCCATATTTCAAGCTCTGTTTTGAACATTTTCATTCAATTTGGAATCTTTACTAATAATAAAGCTGAAAGTCTCTCTGTCCGGAGGATGTCTGTAGGATGTCTGAATGTCTGTAACTCTGTGACGCGCATAGCGCCTAGACCGTTCGACCGATTTTCATGAAATTTGACACAAATTTAGTTTGTAGCAAGGGGGTGTGCACCTCGAAGCGATTTTTCGAAAATTCGATGGGGTTCTTTTTCTATTCCAATTTTACGAACAAAAATATCATAAGATGGACGAGTAAATTACGAAATTATTATAACGTGGAACCGTAACACGGGCACAAGCCAATTGGCGAGATACGAAATTATCATAGCGTGGAACCGTAACATGGGTACAAGCCAATTGGAGAGAAAATTCACCATACATTATTTGTAAATATACAGGCAAACCAAAAGACCTTTTAATTTTTTCTATTACGGGCAAAGCCGTGCGGGTACCACTAGTACTTATTTACCATATTTTATGAAAACTTAACATTAGTGTCAAGTTTTTTTTCTTCGTCTTCTCCTTTCTTAAATTTAGTTCAATGTTAAGGTTTTTTTTTTTTTTCTTTTGAAGGGTGGTTATTGAACAATTCTAAAAAATTCATAATATTCTATTAATGCCTACGGGAGAAATTTATAACTTTTCATCTAAGAAACCAACAACATTATTATTTTTTCATTTTTGGCACCAAATAATTGAAAAAATTCTACCAGACTCTAAATATGTTCTTAATTTTTAATTTCAAGAAATAGGAAAACATTTATTAATAAAAACATAGCATGTATTGACGAAAGTTATTAATGGACTGACTGAATTAAAATGAAGTGCAAATATTTTTATTGAGGAATAACAATTTCTGAAAAGATTTTTTTTTTTTTTTTAATATTTTCATCCTAAAGTTTTATTTATTTAATTATTTATTTTGGCAACGGAAAATAAAAGGAAATTGCTTTATTTTTCAACGAAAAGAAAGAGCAGCAAACGATTTTATTTTTGATCAAAAGTAATTTATTTTGGTAACTTTTTTTTTCTTTCTGATGGGTATTAATTTGTCTTTAGTTTTTTGGCAATGGAGGAAACTAAAAAGAAATCTAAGGTTTTTTACTTTTTACTCAATAGAAGTAGCTACAAACGATATCGTTTATGCTAAAAATTATTCTGTTTTAATTTCTAAGTTTTCCTTTCTTTCTTTTTTCCTTGTTTTTTCTTTACAAATCACTGAAAGAGTTTTATCCGAAAAATGGGCTTTTGTATTGTTTAAAAGGCCAATAACGGTCGAAATTTACTGGAAAATAAAACCAAAGAGTTTGAGAAACTGAATTTTTGATATGGATTTTATATTCTCAAATATTTGTTTTTCTCGTGAGAAAGACATACGTATTTTGTTTTTAGAAACCATCTTCAGACGTTAAAAAGGTACGTTGACATTATTTGTAATTTTAGTTAATTAAGAGAATTATAATCTGATGCTTGTGTGAAAATCGATGTTGGTGTGCGGGAAATTAGGTTCGTTTGATTCTGGGCAGAATTTCTTGTTTACATTTAAAATGAAATTAAAAATTCGCTACATAAAAATATCACAGGTTGACTGCAATGCTTTGGCAATTTGTAAAGCTTCTCCTCTTTCACTAAAACTTTTTTTTCACACGCGTGGGAGGGAGTGCGTAAACTTTAGTGCTTATAATATCAGTTTTGAGGCAAAAAGCTTTGAACTCGGCTCTTAGATGTTGAACTAAAATATTTAGAAAGGATTTTATCTTCCCATCAAAGACTAATATTTCAGTGCTCACAATGAACCTTTTACAACCTCACAAAATCCTCATATATATATAATAGCCAATGATCGAGTATCACTCCTGATGTCACCAAAAATGAAACTCACGCCACAGTATGATAATATGTTTTGGCAATGTTTAAAATACAGGGAAAGGCTTTATTGTGATAAGGCTGAACTAGATCCGGTACCTTAACTGTTTTACTGGTAAGACTGTGCCATTTCAGGGGATTGGAGAAATGAAAAAGTGGTTAACAATGAAAGCTATCTACTGGAGTTAGGGTTAAAATTTCAACCATCGAAATATCATCAAACAGGCAATTGCTTCGTTCAAATGTAGAAGCAATTTTCACGCGTCATATCTTGACGGGCGATTTTCTATTTATGAATAATTCCTAAAAGAGAGAATTGCAGTATTCAATCATGAACAGTGAAGAGCAAAATTTTCGTTCGTCTTAGCCGAGAGTTAGTTTCAATTTAATACACGAATCATGCGTGAAATTTTTAATATAATTAAATGTCAAAGCAAACTTAGTCAATGGGGTTATTTCCTTCAGTCAAAAGTAGTACTTTTTGTCACTGAAATTGATAGAATACACAAAAAAAAATAACATGGACTCAGAAAATACTTTGTTTTCCAACAGTTATTTTTTAATTATTTTTTTTAAATGTCCGATTCTTCAAACAAGACGTGGTCTTTATGACGTCACAAATGATGCACTATGGTGCATCTTTCTACCGCATTTCCACGTTATGATAATCAAGAAGCGAATTACAATTGCGCTCTACGCTTGCTATCAACCATATCGTTGCCAATACACGTGACTAAAGATGCGAATTAAATATTTTGAACCGTGAATGACAACACTGATGGCATTTCATCATTTGTGATGTCATCTGTCGAAGCGTTAAACGATGAAAGAGCACCGTTTTAAGTACTTTTTTAAAAGATATTAAACTTAAAGAAATTATTTTAAAAATGGTCAGATTCTATGTTTTTAAGCATGCTCTTTCAGAAAAAATACTTTTAAAATTTTGGAACCGACCCCATTCAATTTTCGTTTTAGCCATGATTCGAAAACGTGATCGTATTAAGCGAGTTCAACTATATTTGTAAACTATTATAAAAGTGCTATAGCTTTTGAGCACATATTTATTAAGTGTTTTGAAGATGCCATATATTACACAATATAATGGCATCTTAAAAATACACAGTCATTTCCTTAAACGAAAATTTCATTTACTTCCTCCCACACATCTTCCAAAGACAGCCATTTTCTTTTTCCGCAACAGAACAATTGACAATGAAAAGATTCCGATAATCAGCTTCCCCGATAAGAGTTCAAACATTTTAACTTGTCTAACTGAGCAGTTAAAAGCAGATCAATAGGGAAAATATTCCTTTGTCTTTATAATCTCCTTCTCATGTAAATAGCGCAAGATGATTACTCTAAATCACGCGATTAACAATATTTTCCTATCAGAGGTTTTAACCTCTGCCAAGGTCTGTCCGGTTTTCTTTGTCATTCTACTAATACGATCACGTTCTAAAAAAAAAACTATTGCCAGTGACAAAATACTTTTAAGTAAATTCTATCGATTATTTATATTCCCTCTGCTCAGTGATCGCACTGTTCATTCCATGTCAACAAAATATCTGTCTGAAATTACAACTATCTGCCTCTTTGATGAATGTCTCAACTTTGAAAACTCGAATAACATTGCAGGTAGGGGAAATTAATCCCCCCCCCCCCGATGTGTGGAAAATATTCCGCATTGTATGCAGCACATGGAAAGTATCTCGATGTTGGTCCTATTGAACCTCATTTTGTTAGTAAAAATCATATTTTGCTAATAAAATTGATGCATATTTTGGCAGTTAGCATTTAATCCTTTAATATTCACAATAATACACCTTTTCAACGCCAAACTTCCCAGGTGACGATTTTTTGTACTATTGTTTTTAGCCTACTTTCCCAGTAAAAGTCAGAAAAGGAAGAAAAAGGCATGAAAGAAGGCTTAATGCATCTTTAAAATATCGCGAAAAACAAAAAAAAAAGTCCAAAATAAATATAAAAAAAATTAAATAAATATTGAAAAATTAAAAATTGGAAAGTAGGGTATTGAGATGGGAGAAAATGTCTGTCGGTCGGTCTGTCTGTATGTCTGTCTGTCTGTCCCCCCCCCCCCTAATAACTTTTGAATGAATAGTACGATTCGAAAAAACTTTTTTGTTCGAAAGATCTCGGCGAGGACACCTCATTCCCATGTTTCACTTTTTGATTTGAACTCGAAATCGCATGGTCTACGTTGTACGTCCATGAAATTTGGCAATGTTTCGTCCAATACTTCACTTGCTGGAGAGTTCTGAACAGCTCCGTTATTTTATAACCACCCTGTATGTTTTTAAAAAACTGGATAGTGGCAACTGAATCAAATACATGGAGGAGAAGCAGTTACTCTTTTTGAGCTCAGTTGCAGATACCACTTTTGTGCTTAGCCCGGCAGCATAATCTTATTGCAAAAATGTTTTGAATTAGTCAAAAAATAGTTTCAAATAGCCAATTCAAACTAATTTTAAAACAATTTTACGTCAATAATGCTTTCAAATATTTGTTTGAAGCAAATCCACCGTTTAGTTCCAAGAGTTATGTCTACCATGAGGCCCTAGGCGCTACATTTTTTGAGCAGCTCAAAATTAAGTGGGAAAATGTTCAAATCAGTGAGGTGTTGCGGCCGAGATCTTTTGAACAAAAAAAGCTTTGTTTGAATCCAGCAAAAGTTATTAGGGGGCACAGACAGACAAACTTAAATATTTATTTACTTATTTAATTTACTTTTGACTTTTTTTTTTTACTAAATTTAAGAGATATTTTTAGATTTTTTTTTTTACGTGAAAGTGGAAGAGAGGCAATAAAAATAAATAACAATAAAAATAAATACATTTAAAAAGTGAAAAAACAAGCAGTTTTCTCCATCTCTCTACCGAATGACGCTTATGATATTACTTGTATGACCGCAACATTCCCTACCGTGAACAAACACCAAAACTTAATGATACATTTTTCTCTGATCTGGTGCAAGCTTGCACGAAATACATAATTGATTTTCCTTCATCCAACTACTGTCGATAAAATCCCTCATTATTTCTTCGGTCATCCGACAGCAATACCCCCAAAATCAATCAAAACCATTGTTGTTTCAATGCAGTGACCACGGACTCTTATTTGCGGAAAACGGACCGGTAAAAGTTGCGATCAACGACAATATGCAACATGCTGTTGAACCTCGGTGGAACCGGATCCGCTTGGTTAGCTATGATTGACCGTCGGCCGCCCTTGCTTTCAGTCTCCAGAAAAGAGGGCAGTGACTTCCAACAAAAGTGAATGGGGATTACGGTCGTAAAGGTGTCGGAAGTAAAGAGGATTAGGAAAGGAATTGGGGAGTTATTTCCAGTTATTTATTTATTTACCTTGGTGATAAGCTGTTGATGGCCGAAATGTCACGCCTGTTTTTTCTTGTACTTCCTTTATTTGTTTATTTTTGTTTTTTTAAGTTTGCTATCTTTTTCAAGTATCTATCATTGTTTTATTTTGTTAACCGTCCTTGCGGGAAGCCTGAATATATTCTGGCTGATATAAGGAGTTGACATTGAGCTGGCGCAGTCTTGCCAGCAAGAGGGTTAATACCCGTAGGTTTTCATTTGAAATTTAAAAAAAAGTAAGTATTAAGTACGCCAAAAAAAAAAAACTGTAACAACGAAAAACGCATCAATTAATGAAACATAGAGAATTAATATATCATTACGTTGATTTTAAAAAGTGTTTATAAAAAAGCAATACATACTTAGTACAACGAACCATGTTTTAAAAAACTGCCGTGAGAAAATGCATATGCTGCATATACTTGTAAGAAGCGTAAAAATCTCTAACTGAAAAATATTTGGTTACCTTAATAAGGAAAGATAACTCTGGATATTCTCAAAACTTTCACTGAAAATGTGGTGTGTAAACACATTTTGCACAAATAGAATAATAATGCATTCGAAGTTAATTCCAGTATGAAAAACGCATTAATGCATAAATGATAGCCAAAGTGTTGAAATAACCAAATGAACTAGAAAATGGATTTGTAAATTTCTTATACGTATTTTCTTGCTCTGAGAGGATTAAATCCTGCAAACGTTTTCGTAAATAAAATGTACTTTTTTCAGAAGGAATATTGCACACAATTTTTAATCTTGTGCAATTCTGAGATCATTAACAGAAAAATTTTAAACAGCGTTTTCAATTACGAAGCTTAAATCTAAGAAAACGTTAAAATAAGCTGAAATTTGTTTGAAAATCTGCAAAACTACAAAAAATAAACAATAGCGTTTTTTATTCATAACTTTGCCTTCAACTCCAGTTAACTTGTTTCTTTTATTTTCCTATGTCAAGATTTATAATAATTGAGCTACTTACTTGGTGTCTCAATTATTTGTTAATAAGGATAATTTTAGACGTTTATTTTAATGTTTTAGAGATTATTTTATTTTACTATTTAAATTTATTTTATTATTACACTTTCATGATGTTTTTTAACGGATAGAGAAAAATTTTTAATAAATAGCTGTTCAATGTATGATGTTCTTTATACATGTTGAGGAAAACTTGCAGGAAATGTAGTAAAGATCCGATTTAGCTTGACCTACCTTTATCGAATTTCCTCATAAGTTATATATAAGAATGCAGATAAAAATATTACAAATGTAATGGTAAAGGGTTGTCAAATCAAAAGTTGGCAAATCGTAGGGTTGGGGAGATTAAACATTTCAATAATTGAGAAATTCTGCAGGTATCCACAAATTAAAGAACAAGTTTTGTAGAGATTGGCAAACTCTCTGCAGATTTCTTACAGAATTTTGTAAAGACACCACATAATCTTTTTCTTGAGAAAATGTCGAGTTTTGAGCCGAATGAGAACCATTTATGGGAAATTTAGATCTACTTTTAATTTAAGAAATCTGCAGAAAAATCGAGGATTCCTGCAAAATTTGAAGATACCTGCTGAAAATTTACAGAATTATTCAATTATTGAAATTTTAAATTGCGGCAACCAAGGATTTGCACAATTTCGTTAAACAATCTTATGTCATCGCGTTTGCAATATTTTTATCTACATTTTTATGTACATCTATAATATGAGGAAAATCGATGAGGGTATTTCAAACCATGTCGGATCTTAGACCATAGGGGATACAATGACAATTTGGAATCGTGTAACGTTTCATATTTCATGGTCGGAAATAGCTTCTTCATGTTGTAGGGGACGTTTTGCGAGTGTTCAAAAGCACGGAAGTTTTCCCTCTGGATATTGAAAGCATAGAAAAAGTTTGATTTAATGTATTCGTAGTCTTTCTGCTGAATCAGCGAATGTATTAAAATAAACTTCTTTAATGTAACTTAACCAAGCATGTTTCTTTGATGATTGGTGCTTAGCGTCGTAAGCTCCAGACTTTCTCTGCATTGAAATAAAATAGATCCTCCTCAGGTGAGAAATAGATGTGTATACTGCTTGTTGCAAATTCGGTGCTTGTTCAACGTTCATTTTATCTTTTTAAGCAAATTGTTTTCAAGTAGTGCCCAAAGAGTAAATGCAGCAGTTTACATTTTGAAATAAAGTTAGCAGCTTATTTCTACGATTTTTTTCCGCTTGGGATTTTTTTTTTTTTTTTTTTTTTTAATTGTAGGGGACTTTTTGCACTTTCGAACTCTGCCGAACGTCCTGTACCGCAAGGAGGAGCTATTTTTGACCCTGCAATACTACTGATTTCGATGACAAATCTATATGGCAAAACGGTTTTGTTATATCTTTTACGCACGGTTGCAATTCTTTCACATTTTTGCCAAAAATGCAGGTCCATCATTTCGTTGGGGGGGGGGGGGGTTGAGGGGCAGGGGCGGCATTTCAACATTTCGTTTGGGGGGTCGAGTTTCTTAAACATGAATTTCCTCAATACAGTACAAAATACTTATTGGTTAACAGGAAGGGATAATAAAATGATTTTAATGTTAAGAATAATTAAGTTTGTTAAGAAAAATTAACATTTTTGCGACCGAAGCTTTAATTTTATTTTGTAACTAAGTTATCTCACAAAATATCTCGGTAGTACTTTTTATTTTTTTGTAAAGTTTTAATCTGCTATTTTTGAACTCAGGAAGAAGAGAAGATTTTGTAACTGTATTTAATCAATATCCAGTGTTTTGCTTTATTGCCAGTATAGCTAAAGATGAAGGTTTTGCTTGCCTCATTGCGCTTCGAAGGTAATTCCCTAACCTCCTGAGACATAAAAGTCATCTTTCAAAGACCTGATTGAAACAGTTAAAATAATAATAATGGGAGCAAGAAAGTCATTTTAAAAAACACATTTCCTTCAGATCCCTCTCTTTAAAGTAACCAAGAAAACTTTTTAAATTCGGCTAGTATTTATTTTGCGTCATTAAAAAGCATAGTCGCAGTTCACAAAACAATTCCTCTTCCCTCATGCTAGAAATTTTACTTAGAAGTGTAATATTTTCCTTTTCGTTTTCTATAACCAACCTACATAATATTGAACTTAAGACCATTGATAAATGTATCTCATCAAATTCTGTCTCAATTTCTTAAGAAACGCTTATTTTATTCAAAATATTGATTTAATATTTTGACTAAAACTTCATGTGGGTTTTGTCACCTCTTCTACAATGGTATACAGTAAAATCTTTTATTGAAAGTTCTGTCACACACTTGGTTCAAGTATGCATTAGTGCGAAAATTACTATGAGTTTCAATTGTCAATCCAAGAGTTAAGATTAACGGATTGAAATCCATTTTGTTTTTATGATAGACTGTTCAAAAAACTGCACCGCAGTATAAATAAAATAAACAAACATTCAAACAAAGTCATAGATATTCTAATGACATGAGATTTTCTATCACTGAAAAGGTCGCTTTCCAGTCATTCTTCCAGGGGGCTTTTATAGATTTAACTCTTGAATACCATCTTGTGTATTCAGAGATTGTCAAGTAAAGAGCCAAGATAGATTTGTTGAGGTGCTATTTTTTGATGTGGAATGTTTTTCAAAAATAGCATGTTTTTACAAAACGTTTCTATGAAATTATATAATACATTGAGTTGCTAAAATGTATTTGTGGCCCAAGGAATCAATGAACACTTACTAGCTAAACATTGAGCTATAATATGAACATAAAGTTTGCGTAAAATGACAAGGGGTTGACGCGTAAAAATTGCGCATTCTCAACACTGTACGGGCATCTCATACAAGATGCACCATCAAAACATGGTGTACACAATTTTGAATTATTTAACCCATATTAAGAGATTACTTTTTTGGAAAAGGCAAACAATTATTCTCAATCAGTTTTTTCTGTTTTGAAAATGCAGGCAAATAATTTTCTAAGTTGAATTTACCCATTTTTTTATTCTTCTTAGTGAAAAATTTGGGGGTGCAACCGCCCCCTTTCGCCCCTCCTATTTGCCGCCCCTGGTGAGGGGAGTCATTGGCTTCCTCCCTGCTTTTGGAAAATTAATGCATTCACATGAAAGTGGGCGTGGTTTTTACTATTTCTGGCACAATTTACAATGAGTATATGACCTCCTCCCAAGAAAAATTCGAAATAACAGGAATGCAGAAACTTTATGATTATGAAAGTGTCTAGAAATAATATTTTTTCAAAGTAATAAATTCATACATTTTCAAATATAATCATTTTTTGTAATTGTGCGTCACTTACCTTCAACAAGTCTTGAAATCAGCGAAATAAAGATACTTATCCAAATATTACGAACCCATTTCAAGCACAGATACGATACAAATGCTCGTTCAAGAACAGCTTCATCACCTGTGCACCAACACAACAAGAGCACATGCAAGGATCACCCACACAAACAAACACCACGAGGTGAAATCGCGCCGTATCCCTTCAGAAGGTCAGAGAACGAAACTCGATGCGGCAGCTCGGAAACACGAAGTAGTTTAGAAATGAATGGAACACGAAACTAACGAAACGCCGATGATGTTCGGTTGCGAAGTCTCGTTTCGGGTCCATCTTGGCCTTAATAAACGACCTGGTTTTCTTGAGCATCCTAAATTCGGCGAAACTCTTTTGAGAAGGAACGGAATTTTTCCGACTGCTCAGTATTTTTTTAATGCTACTTCGTACCTGAATAAAGGAAATGGGGGCGGGGCTAGTCGGTCGAGCAAGAAGGTTATTTGCCCCTAGCAAACCATTAGCTTGCGATGCGAAAAACGCTTTCAGGTGCGATAGTTTGCACAGCTCAAATTTAGATCGTATTCTACTTAGTGAAAACCGGTTAGTTGAAGAAATATATATGCAGAGCAATAAAAAAACTGTTACATTATCATGAATGCTTTGTGGATAATATGGATAGTATCGAGTCATGGTTCTGAAGATGTTTACTGTGCTAAATCTTTTGGTGTTTGGGTATTTCTTTTCGACACTTAAAAACAAAACTATTTACAATCAGAAAAATGGCAATTAATTATATTAATCGATATGTATGCAGGACAAAATGAAGGACTTCAAGTAAACGATTAGAGCATGATCGATAAATAAATCTGCAGAGCCGACGTTAGCCTTAATGGAACAAATGTGTCCCCAAAATTCAAACTACAATTTATTTATTCATTTTTTTTTTATTTATTTATTTTCATTTTTTCATGTTATTGACTAATTAGAACTCAATATATTTGTATTTAAACAAATATATTTAGTATTTTATATTGTACTTAACCAAAATACCGTATTTTTTATTTTAAAATTTGGTAAAAAAAATTTTAATTTAAACAACATATCGTATTTTTAATTTTATTTCATTTATATTTATTCTTACAACCACGACATATTCTACCTCAAAATCTGTGGTCTTTAAAGCACTGAGCTCTGGCAAATGGAAAATGTTCTATGCTCTGTATGTTAGAGAATTCTTCAGAGTAAAAACCACCCGTAATTTATACTTTAAGGGCTTTTTTTTTTATTTGTCAACGTAGTTTGGAATGAATTTGCAATACGGAAAACTTATAATTAACGATGGATGCACGAACTATTCTTCTTTCATAATGGGACAAGAAATTAGATTAATAAAATGAATGTGATTTTTTTCCCCGACCTTGAAATAGGAAAAGGTTTTAAATTAAATGAATTCGTGAATACTAAATTATGAATAAAGGAATGTAATGAACATTTTAGGTAAATATTAAATGGTAACGTGATATGATAAATGGTAATGGTGATAAGTTATGCTATGTGTCAAGAGAGCGAAAAGTTATCATAACAATGGGATCATGTGAGAAGTTTTGGTCGACCGATTAACGATGAATGTATGTGAAATTCTGCAAAACTTATGAAATAAACATTTAACAGCAGGAATCCGATAATTGTTTATGTAGATTGGGGCTGTTTCCGGGCCAAGGAAAACAAACTGCTGACCCCATGCTCATTTTTCCATTTCTGAACCTGCGTGTGAGTTTAGAGAAAAAAAATTGCTTAACCCCATGTCAATTTAAGTCTAATGGCAGGATAAAGGTTTTTAAATGTTTACTTACCAGTTTTGACCTATGGCACGGAGCAGAATCATCCAGGAAAATGACGTTTGGAACTGAAGTAAAGTGATCCCAGATAATAGTAGGAAACAATATCTCCTCCAAAATGCCAATATACACCTAAGTGTTTACTGTTCCTTGCACTAAGTAAAGCCCACCAACTCCTTGATCGGAAATACATCCCCAAATCATCTGGGATACGGGATGTTTGAATATATTGAATGCAGTCAGGATGATATTCCTCTCCATTGCGGCGTGGGTGATCCAATTTTTTTTACCACCACTGTATTTTGTTGTATTTTCCCTATAAAATGTATTGAATAAAAACCCTTTGCCCCCTCCATTGGATTTTTTTGAAATGACGGACATGTCTCCGAATATTTACGGCAGCAGTTATAAGGACAATTTCAGCGTTAACTATCTCCAAACCAATTAACAAGCACCCAACATGAACAATAACATTTTAGGCATGAAATTCTGATTTAGTGTCGAACCTAAGTACCTAAGTATTTTAGATCTGAACTTGAGTTTGCTCAAGAGGAAACCATCACGTCTTTCTTCGCCACAAAGAACTGTTTAACTTGAGCAACTTAAACTGTCTAACTCATGTGGCTGACTTCACTTAGCTGGTGCATTATCGACAAATTGCGCGGTATGATTTTAATTCGAATGTGTTCTTATTAGCTGCCAACAACAGACCTGACATTTCAAATTTTTCCCGGGACGGGAGAGGTTAGTAACCCAATGTAACGTATATCAAACAGTCGCAAAAAAACATAATTATTAAATAAAAACAAAATCCCGACTACGTAAAAACCAAAAAACTGAAAAGAAAGAAATATAAGCCCAATAGTTTGGAATGTTATTAAGTACTACTGAATATAAGTACAGCACTGAAATAGTTTAATAATCGATACACGCATAAGACAAATCATAAATTTAAAAGCAGAATAGAAGGATCAACAGTCGGGGCCTATTCCTCTTTGATCAGTCAAGGAACCCCATAAAATTTGAATAAGGGAACGTTCCGAAACTCTCCTTCTCAACATCATTAAAGTTCTTCTAAAATTATTTAGGAGTTCAATTTTGAAACATTACTGCCCCCCTTCAATAGGGTGGTTCAAAAAAACTTTTTTCAGCTAGAGTCCAGGACACCCCCTATTTTTTTTACATTTACTAATAGTGTTATGCTGTAAAAGTTTTAGCTTCTTACTCAAATTTTAAGACGGTGTTCAATGCCCCTTAATTTAACATTAACCGTATCATAGAAAATACCACAAATTGAGAAATATTTAATTTCTCCAGCTGTTTTGTAGTAAATAATTATTTTATTGCAATGTATATGCATATTTCTAGGGTGTATTATAATATGTAGCATTGTTTTTTCAGTTCGATGTATTTTTAACCCCCCTCCCTATATTATTGAAGTTTGGGGGAGGGGGCCAAGCCTGATCGGCGCCGTCGTGCAAATGTCTTTTAAGCGCCTTTATGCAGTGGGGTTTAAGCAAAATATAGTTAACTCCTGGGGTCAGGATTTATAGACAAATGTAATATGGAAAAATTATGTTTGGCATTTAATTTATTAAAAGAAAAAATCTGTAAATATTCAGTTTTTGTGGAACACAGTGTACGTTTTTACTTCATATCGCGAAGTTATTTCGAATATGGGTGGGTGTAAGGGAGGAGCGATTGAAATTGACTTTTGGAATTTGGCTTTTTCTCTAGTAACCTTGCATTGAGCTGCCGTTAAAAAAAAGATTGCCAGTTTCAGTTATTCAAAGCATTTTAGCCCAATAATTAAAAAACATCTTGGAATGTGATCGAAATAATTATTGCTTGCTAGTTTGCAGCTTAAATTTCTAATATTTGATAATCTGTCCAGAAAGCAAGATGTCTATTTCTGGACTGATCAATGTTTAGTTTGTTCCTGAAAAAAATGTTTCAAATATAGAAAATTGTGAAAAACCCACTTTAGCGAGATAGTGGGTTTTTTCAAGTATGCCTGCCAAAAAAAAAGGGGGCCGATTTTTTCGGGCTGAGCCCGGTTTGACGAACCCTGCTAATTTGTTTTTGGAAAAAGAAAATATTTTAAATGTCAAAGTTAACACCGCTCTAAATATCTCTCTAATTGATAAATGATTATTCAAAGTGTTATGTCTGTCAAAACATGACAACAGATTACTGAATAGATTTCTAAATTGAAGTGTAGAGGATATTTCTCCTTAAAATCTGAAACTAAAATCATTTTGGTAAAATCAAAAAATCTAAAATACAGAACCATTACAAAAGGCATTGAATTTAAGTTTTTTTTTTTTTAATTTAATACACAAATAGTTAAAGAGATAAAAAGGGGAAGGAAAATTGAGTAATTATGGTCAACTCGTTATTTTTCGGAACTAAAAAAATTAACCTCAATTATGTAAATACACTCCTGTTTGTGAAAATTGCAACACCACGAAGGACTTAACGCGAGTGAGCTGAAAATTGCAGGAAATGTAAAGTAGGCCTTGATATGCAAATGATTAGAATTGCAGATCGGTAACTCATGCGTATGGTGAGCAGCGCCCTCTAAACGGCAGATCGAACCGAATATAAATAGACGGCTGTAGCGAGGCGTGTATGATTATCGGTGGTTATATGCTAGAGTAAATGTTAACTGAATCTTTACTCTATGCCTCTTCAACAAAAGAGAGCGAAATTTGATCAAATTTCGGAATCTTCGGGGCAGAATCGTCGGGCTTCGTGAAGCTGGATTGTCTTATCGTGCAGTAGCCGCTCGTGTACAGCGTAACAGCAGCACAATCTTGCGTGTTTGAAAGCAGTAGACGGACGAGGGTCGGACAGTTCGGAAATCCCGGAGTGGACCCCGAAATGTGACGTCAGCCCGCGATGACAGACACCTGGTGCGTATGGCGCTGACGGACCGCACAGCTTCTTCAAGAGAATTGGCAGCACAGTGGTCAACAGCTACAGGTGTTTCATTGTGTGCTTCATCAATAGGGAAGTATCAACCTATCAAATATTCCAATTTTAACTATTGCACAATATTGACAGGCTTACAAAACACAAAAATTCACCATGGCCGGATTTTTAAAACCAACGATTGATTTTTTATGAATTTTTTAAAGAGCGATGCGCAAAAAAGAGGTGTGGCCTAAAACGTCAGCAGCTGACGTCATTTCCCTGTTCCGATCAGAGCTCCATTTCCATGCCGTGTTGCGCCTACCAGGAGGTGAATAGCACTATCTTTTTCAGCCTTTTTAAAGCATTTAACCAGCATTTTTTCCATCATGGGGCTAGGATTCACGAAAGGTCAATCCAATAACCTTCCTCAAGTAAAGTCATTCATGGTGTTTGACTTTTTTCGAAAGGACGAGAGATTTAATGTCCTAGAAGTACGGGGAGTGAGACAACAAAGTTTCACCATTGTTATTCTTTAAAATTGTACGTACATATCCGTCTATGTTTGCAGTTCATATTATTCGCATTAGTTTCCCTTATGAAGATTGATCATTTCCATTTGTGTGTCGATGGTTTTTTTATCTGAATATATAAATTACAATGTAAGAGCGCTATTCCAGTTCTTACTTGGCGGCTTTTAATGAGGCGCGCATTTTGTAACAACCCTACTGCAAGTGATTCCAGTACTAAGTTTTAGAGCAGTTTTTGCATGAAAATTTTTCGCTTTGTTGGCAATAAAAGTTGATCTGCTTTTTTTTTGTGGAAAATTGTTTTAAATCCACTAATACATGTTAATTATCCTTGAGTTTTTGTGCAACTTAGCAAAAAAAGGAAAAAAATATTTTTTTGCTCTTTTGATAAAAATAATAAATTTGAAAATGGTGTTCATTTCATAAAATAAGTACCTTTTTGCAGGTGAGAAAGGTCTTGTATATATAGAAACGCTTCTGGTGATAAACTGAAAATGTATTTTTAAATTATCAATTTGTAATAGTTAAAATTTGAAGATAGTTTGAATGTTAAAAAGAAAGTATCAATAGTTTTTGCATTGTTATTAAAATGGAAATAGTAATGCATCTATTACTTTCTATTTAAGTTTATTGTGCAGGGTTTAAATTCCTTTGTTTACTTGCATTTTTTTAAAAATATCTCATATGCTTATTAAACATTTATTTATGAACAGTTGTGAACATATATTTCAAACTGTATTTCTCACTTGACATAGTTTTTAATTAAAATGAAGTGCAAATTTTCATTTTCAAATTTTAATTAATAAACACACTTGAAAACACTTCTTTCGAAGATCCTGCTAGGACGGAACAATAACAAATCGCTTGTGAGGAGTTTTTTTAGATGTAGATACGCATCCAGGAACGAAGCAATACTTGTAATTGATTCTACTAGCCATGGCAAAGAAAATCAAATTAAAAACAATCGCAGAATGCATTAAACTCTACAGACAGCAAAGGATTTTCACTAGCCTTTTATCCGCGCTGCTGTTAGAAGGCTCTTGTTTTCCCGCGCCTTCCCCCAAAGATCGCCAAGCACTTCTTTGTCCTAGCCAACCCCGCCGCCTCACAGCGCGGCAGTGACGTCAGTCAAAGGACTTACAAGCAAATGACGTCACTCGCGCGTGAACTTTAAAAAATTATTTAAAAAAAAGTATTAGTCGTATCGTAAAAATTTTTTCGCAGATGATGTTCATGTATGTTACTCTATCAAATAAAAATAAAATTAGAAAATCGAATACTTCCCTATTCGGAGACGCCTGCTGCAGCGTGGGCTGTGCGCAAGGATTCCTTTACAAAGTGTTCCTCTCACGCAAAACCATCGCCGCCTGCGGCTACAATGGGCCAATGTTCATAGGAGCTGGCGTGCTGATTGGCTTCAATTTCTGCCATGATGGCCGAATTCGTGTCAGGCGCTATGCCGGTGAACGGCATTATCGAACGTCACAGTGGACGAACACCCGGAGTTGTGGTCTGAGGTGCCATAGCATATCATGAACGATCACAATTGCTGCGAATTGTGGGCAATTTGAACAGTACCCGATACATAAACGAAGTTTTACAGCCCCAAGCTATTCCTTTCCTGCAAGGATTGCCAGGGGCTGTATTCCAGCAGGATTATGCCCGTCCACATGTTGCCAGGACTGTCAAACCCTACATTGATTCGCAGCAGGTACAGCTTTTTCCTTGCCCTGCATATTCCCCGGATATGTCACCGATTGAACATATGTGGGATTTCGTTGGGCGGCGTCTCGCTCGTGGTCCTCGTCCTGTTGCTTCGACAGACGAACTTTGGTTGCGCATACAAACAATATGGAATACTCTTCCGCAGGCAGACATTCAAACTTTGTTTCATTCCATGCCGAGTCGTGCAGCAGCTCTTATTGCGGCGCGTGGTAGTCAACACAAAATACTAATTTTTATCTCTTTTTGTTTTTTGTGTTTTGGTTTGAAAATGTAATAATTTATTTGTACCATTACCACTCAACTGTGTATTAAATTTCATTCAACTATGATGCTTCCTTGATGGTGTTGCAATTTTCACAATCAGGAGTCAGCTCCACATTAAGAAGGAAAATGCTAATGTGTGCATTACTAGTCATTTTTTTTTCCAGTGTAAAAGCGCTTTTGAATAGCATGTTTAGTCACAACAAGTCAGTAATTTTTCCTTTTAAATTCTCAGCAAGACGGATTAATTGCTTCAATGAGCAGAATAATTTCATTTTCCTTATAAAAACTTCACAGAAAATTACAAAATAGTATGAGCTATAGCTAGTTCAAATTTTCCCAGAGTCTAAAACGTAACGCCATATTTAAAATTTGATTAAAAAAATTTAGAATTGTCCTATGAAAATAAAACTGCCACCTAAAACCTCTTACATATCTTCTGTTAATCCAGTAGAAACTGCTAAGAAATATTTTTAAAATGTACTGGTTTTTGTTATTTGCCATGAAATGGTGTCGAAAATTCACACACGTAACGCCTCCATGGCCCTAGTACATATTGTTACCACAGACACTTCACACACTATTATTTTAGCTATATAGTCTAAATGAATGTGAGTATTACTGATCTTTCTAAACCTATTGCATACACTAATATCGTTTTTTTATTTACTTTGCGGATTATCTGCGAATTCGGTTATCCTGCCACCCTATTCCGCAGATAATCCGGAATTTCAGCTGTATCAGTAAACCAGAGAGTATAACTTTGACTATGTTGTAAAGGAGCATCTCTTTGGTCAGTCTGGGAGGGAAAAATAAATTGGTAAGACCTGTGGAAAGTATTGTCATGGCACATGCAGTGGCGAACTTAGAATTTGTCAGGAGTGGCTCTCGCCAGTGGCGCAACAGAAAGAGGAGCGGCGATATGCCTATATTGTTTGGAAAAAAAAGATTAAGATTTTTTAAGAAAATACTATTTTAAAGAGTTCCTACTCTTCCAGCAGATTAAAAAATAGGGTCTATATATGACCTTTTTACAGCACATTTTAAAACTATTTAGGGCCACTTCACGCCAATGTCGCATACCAATTCTTTGATATCTTAAATTTGTTTATATGAATTTTTTTTATCTATCATTCATAATTGATGAGTAATTTTGAAATGTGTTAAGAAACATTTTTTTTTTACTTGACAGCAGAGCTTTAAAATGTTATAACTAAAATTCTATGGAAGCTATAGAATTGCATGATATCTCATTTTAAAGATCATTACATGCACATTAATTTAATATGTTTATCAGGGTTTATACACTAGTGGTTAAAAAAAATTCCCTGACTTTTCCAGGCATCCAGATTGTTTTTTAGAAAATTCCAGGTTACTTGCTTCATTCAAAATTTAAGTTAAAATAGCAATATTTTCAAAATAATTAAAAATTTTTAAAGTAGCAATGCGGAAGAACTGAAACTTCTCTCAGATTTAAAAAAAAAAAAAAAAAAAAACTTCGATTTTTTTTTCTTTCAAAATTTAAAATTTTTTAAAACATTTTGCTCAAAATCCTTTTAATTTGTTTACTACTTGTTGAAACAGAGTACTTTCAACTTATTTTAGCTTTTCTTTAATGTCATAAGTAATATTATAGCGTTTTGCTGTAGTCGCGCAGCAATCTTTTAGCATCCGCTTTTGGTTTACAATACTTCTTTTTATTTTCTTAGGTAGTATGTAATAAAAAACATATTGAGCAAAATGCAAAGCTAAATTTCAGTATAAATATGATTAACTTGTTGCATCGACCTTCATGCCATATTGCCATATAATGCATAGTATCAAAAATCAACATCCAACAATAATAGGCCATTGCCAATAATCTTTCCCCCCCCCCCTTTCGCATATTAAAAGATGCTTACATTAAAATTTCCATTTTTCTTTTCCAGAAAGTAATAGTTAATTTTTAAAAGTTCATAACTTTTTGCACATTTTATGTTACTTTCAATAGTTTACATTGATATAAACATCCAATTCTGGTTTTGGAAGTTTATGTTTACTTCCATCGTGCAAACGACCAAATATGGCGAGTAAGTGAAAAATTTAAGATACTAAGTAGATTTTTGATTTTGTAGCATAAAAGTAGTTATAAATAATTAATAATCCTTAAAAAACTACAATTAAAACAAAATAGTCAGTATCTAGCATTTAAGCGTCTAAATCAATTAGGACAAAAAAAATGTTCTGAAGATTAAATTTTGCATTTTCAAGAAAATAATTAGGAATCTTCGAAAAAAAGGCACATCTTGGGAATGACCAAATACGGCGGCTACGCCCAAAAATAAGAAAAAAAAATTTTGAATTTTTCGCATGAAGACATTTAAAAAAATTATAAATCTTCATGAAACTACAATTCAGTTGAAAAGTTTTCATCGCATTTGCGTCCAAAGCAATGAGGATAAGATTAAATTTCAAGAACAAAATTTTTCATTTCTCAAGTAAATTATTTAAAATAATAATAATAATGAAGCAATTTGCAGACCATTTTGTGTTATTTTCATTAGTTTGCAATTAAAGAAAACATCCAATTCTGCTTTGTTTTCAGAAACTTTGGCATTTTAGGATCGTGTCTACTTCCATCTTGTGAATAACCAAAGATGGCGACTACGCTTCACACATAGCTGAAATGACTTTCCGATTTAAAAAAAGAAACGATTTTCCCCCATCCACCCTGCCATCTTCTGGTTGTGCTTCCTTAGCAGCGCCGCCGAGAGAGGGAGCAATACTATGCATTGCACAGGGGCCCGCGAAGCCCCTCAATTATTTTACCCCCCCATTTTTATTTAATACCCCGGACTCCCTAAAGTTGAAGATATTCTACTCTCAACCCAAAGGAGATCCCTGCATCACTATCCTGATATCCCTTCTCCTCCAAGGAGATAAAAAAAGACAGACAGCAGAAATGTTTTTTTTTTTTTTTTTTATTTATTCATTCATTTCTGTTTTAAGTACACACACTAGAGATGAGACGGGCTCGGCCCGGAATCGACAGTCCGAGCCCGGGCCCGAAACGGGCTCCGGCTCTAGAACCGAAAATAGGTTTCGAGCTCGGGCTCAAGCACAGATATTCAATCTCCGATCTCCATACAAATTCAAAACATTTTCCTACTGTGAGAAAATGGAAGGAACATTTAAATCAGTTCAATTCAATAATGTCAAATTTACCTCCCCCCCCCCCCTCCCAAACAAATTAATTAACGCTTATTTATAGTGTTTTTTGCAATTACTATTGCAATATGTCATACTGTAATGCATTTGAAGTGGAGCATTTTAAGAAAATTTAGAAACTTCTGTTAATGAAGAACATTTGACGTAACATTTTCCATTAACAGAGATCATGTCCGACTGTAGAAGGCTCAGTTTTTGATACAAGAAAGTTTCCTTCGGGCTCGGATTTTGGTCCGAGACAATATCACTCGGGCTCGGTTACAAATTTTCGGACTCGGGCTCTCAAAAATAAGCCCGAACTCATCTCTAACACACACGCGCGCGCGAGCGTAGGAAAAGACACATCGTGAGGGGAAAAATATTAAATGGCCTGTTTTGCTATCGACATAAAGTTGTCCGCGCTACAAAAAGGGTCCCCCATACCTGAAATCGCAAATCAATTTTAAATAGTTATGTGAAAATGAAGCCTAGAAAGAGGAGGTTAAAGATAAAGTAAAAAGTTAGGGGCCCTGAAGAAAGTTGCATAGGTGCCCATAAATCCTGTCGACGGCACTGTTCTGAAGCAGTAAATTGTCTTCTTCCCTGTTGAGTTTGTGTATAATTCCTGTTCACCAGAGGAATTTTTTTCTCGGGAACAATCGAGAGTCAAAAATGGCGACTGCGGAAGTTTTTTTGAGTCGCCACTTTTTTTTTTTTTTTTTTTTTTTTTTTTTTTTTTTTTTTTTTTTTTTGTTGCCAGCGTCATCTTGTCTCAAAAATTTTACAGTTTTCTTAAAAATGAAGATTAGATCTCATAGAACAAAATTCCCCAGGGAAAAAATTTTGGTGCACAATTTGGAAAATTCCCAGACTTTTCCCTGACATTTTTTGTCTATGTCATTTTCCCTCAGCGGCTCCAGGTTTTCTCGGAGAGTACAAACCCTAAATTTATGTAACTTGAATAATTGTTGATAATTTTTTTTTCATTAAATGTTAAGTTCAAAAATTTTAAAGATAGTCTTTTGAATTTTTTGGAAAAAACGCATGATTTTCATGATATTTTAATGATTACACAGAGAATTACAGAGTGGGACCATGATAGGATCATCAATTGCAGCAAATTAAATGTTAAGTTCAAAAATTTTAAAGATAGTCTTTTGAATTTTTTGGAAAAAACGCATGATTTTCATGATATTTTAATGATTACACAGAGAATTACAGAGTGGGACCATGATAGGATCATCAATTACAGTAAATAATGTAGGACACATTACTGCAATTCTCACTAAAACTTTTTAGTAACTGCTGAACGCTGAACCCTTTATGGTCTCACTGAGCATTTTACGACAGTTTTAAAAAATGCATTAAAATTCAAACAGCATTTTTAAAAAAATTAAAAGACACCATAACAATTTTTTTTTTTTTTTAATTTTGTGGAAAACATTTTTTTCCGAAAATTATTCAAGTTACGAATTAAAGTGAATACAATTCTCTTTAAAATGAGCAATTATAAAACTGTTGCTTTCATAAAACATGAACTATAACATTTGAAAGCGAAATTTTGTAAAAATTTTCCCACATTATTTGCCGGAACTGCTGAGTCACTCATAGTCCCACTTTAAAACATGTTGGATGTATTCATTAAAATACATTTAAGATCACATTTTTTCAAAAATTTTAAACGATATTTTAAATTTTGTGGACAAGTTTCTTTTGAAACGTATTAAACTAGACACTAAAATCCCAGTTATCCACGAGGCGGACTCACTAGCTTTTACACATTCAAAAATGTTTTTTTGGCAAGGATTAACTGAATATAGATAAAGGCATTGTTAGGAAATAAATATGAATTAGAATGTTTCGAAAATTATTTTCTCTTACCTGCTTGTTTGTTGTATTTGAAGAATTCATATGCGGGAAGCCATCTCAATCTTGAACTCTGAAAATCTAATAATTGAAAAGTAAATTGCACTACAATTAGAAAAGACGGCCTCACTCCTTGATATTAGAACTTACACTTTACTTTCTTCTTGAGAGTTACACGCTTGCGCAGCGCCATCTGTGGACTGTATACGAAACATACCGCCCCCCTTGAAACACGGAGGGGTTTCAAAATTAATGAATTAAGTTAAACATAGTAAATGAATTTAAATTAACAATAAATCATACTTCTAAATAAATGAAATTAAGTAATTAGCGTTACAGATGAATAGACGACCTTAACCTTCTACAATATTAGAAAGAAAAATTAGGCATAGTTCAAGAATGCCCAAGTGTCTATAGGAAGGGGACACAGTTTTGCAACTGGTCTAACAAGTTCACCAGTGTCAGTTTTTACCTTGACCACACGAACTTTATTGTCTTTACCAGGGAACGTTTCCGTGACCTTCCCTAATTTCCACTGTAGTGGAGGTAAGTTGTCGTGTTTGATTAAAACAAGATCTCCAATGTCAAGGTTCTTTTGAGAATTGCGCCACTTCGCTCTTGATTGTAGCAACGTCAAATACTCGGACGACCATCTATTCCAAAAATGTTGGATCATTCTTATAAGCAATCGCCAACGATCGCAATGACTGATGTCGTCTGGAACCGTAGGTTGAGGAACAGCTGTTAATGCTTTTCCTATTAGAAAATGTCCTGGAGTCAGAACAGACGGATCATCTGGACTGCTAGATAATGCACATAGTGGTCTAGAATTAAGGCATGCCTCAATTTGACTTGATAACGTGGCTAATTCTTCGAATGTGAGACTGGTGGCTCCAACAACTCTTTTCAAATGAAACTTGAACGATTTCACGGTAGCCTCCCAAATGCCTCCGAAGTGGGGAGCAGATGGAGGATTGAAGTGAAAGGTGATGTTGTCTGTTACCAGAAATTGATGTACGTCGTCTTCCTTCATCAACTGACGAAACTCCTTCCTGAGCTCTCTGCTCGCTCCATAAAAATTACTTCCTTGATCGCAGAAGAGGTCAGATGGCCTACCTCTGCGTGCCACGAATCTTTTTAAACAAGCGATAAAGGCTTTTGATGACAAGTCGCTGACGACTTCAAGATGAACTGCCTTCGTTGCGAGGCAGACGAAGACGCAGATGTAGCTTCTAGTATTGCGGCTTCCTCTTCCCTTGGAGTTCCGTATTAAGAATGGGCCTGCAAAGTCAATACCAGTTCGTTGGAAGACAGAAGAGAGGCAAACTCTGGACATTGGAAGATCTCCCATGATTTGACCAGCGAGCCTTGGACGATTTCTGAAGCACGGGATACATTTTCTTACAACTCTTCTAACTGCATCTCTGGCTGAAAGAATCCAAAATTTTTCCCTGAGAGCTGCTTGGAGAAGTTGTGGACCGGC